>NW_024884744.1:630465-788524 GCF_019232065.1 Centrocercus urophasianus | reverse complement strand
CTCTCCTCTCCTCTCCTCTCCTCTCCTCTCCTTTTTTGGCCTCTGCTCTGAAGGCCATTGAGTCACTGAAGGCTGGGTTCAGGGAACTTTGAATCAGGTCTGTGATAAAGGCAGCATGCGTGGCGTTCCAAGGTTTATTCCTTGTGTTGGCAGCTACTCTGTTACAGGTTACAGCTCGGGAAGGAGCTGGATTTCAGCTGTTCCATCTTGCAGGAGGAAATGAACTCCTCTTAAGAACTGAAAATACGCATGAGGCAAAGACCATAATTTTGTTACCATCAGAGCCTATTTTAATGTGCCTAAATGTATGTTCCATGCACTGATAGGGCAACATTATTTTTATACCCAAGGATTTTAGGGGAATATTTGTGCTTGCATGAACTGGACCTTGAAAATTTTCTTTGTACGTATTTGAAATTCGGTAAACAGCATGGCTTTACCGTGGGTTTCAAGGGTAGTTTTGCTAACAAGCCTTGCACCTAGAAAAAAACCCATCAGGTTATTTTTGCAGCATGGAGATCTTGGTGATTTTCTAAGGGTAGAAGTGGTTGGCTGCATCATGCTGTGATGCAAGCCACGACAGAAATGAGCACAATTATCCTAGAGTAGTATTTTCCTCTGTCTCTTCATTTGGGAATGTTTCCATACACATATGTTTCCACACACTGTGGGAGAAGGACAGGAGGCGTGCAGCTGAGAGAGCAGAGACTTTCTCAGTAATAAGCAGCACTTCTGCCATTGCGGTCGGCTTCTGTCCCAGACCTACCTCAAAAAGCTGTACTTTGACTGTGTGTGTCATTGGCAGGCAGCTGCAGAGGCATCACATTATGCTTGCTGCTACGTTATTTCAACTATAAATAGAGACCTCGAGCCCTTTGCACTGAAACCTTCCCCCTCACCTCCATGAAGCCATTCTGCAGCTCCCCTCTGCCCCATGTCCGGCAGAGGCGCTGAACTCGGCTGCATGGCTGTCAGCACATCGTGCCGTTGTGCTTAAAGCCAGTGGTTTTTCTTCACCTTTTTTTTTTTAATGCTAACTTTGGGGCTTTGGGCTGTCACTCATCCCCTTCACTGCAATCAGCAGCTGTTTTGTACCTGGAAAAAGTGAAAAATCAGAGGAAAAAAAATGTCTGTGTTATGTTGAATTTCCTCCATGAATCCAATTTTTATTGCACCGTTACTGAAAATGAGAGTAACTTAATGATGCTTTTCCCTTTCCCTTTTTATTTTTTGCCCTCTAGCAGGTTATACATTATTCCTATAGAAATGGAAGGCTAATGGAGGTAGCTAATTGCAGTATAGTCTGTGTAACAGCTTTCTCATGGAATTGTGCTCCTCTGATCAGTGTTCAGCCTCCTGCACCCAGTGAGGTGGCGGCTCCCTGTAAGCTTCCACCACTCACCTGGAGACCATCAGAAGCTCTGCGTTTCGCCCGTATCTAGAGGTGTTTGGGGAAGCTTCACAAATACTTCCTTTTTGGGCTCAAACCTTAAGTGGGACCCCATGGAGATAGTCTTGCATCTCCACTCGTGTGCAACCAAGCAGGGTTTTTGTAAGAATTGTTGCGCATACTAAATTGAGTAATGGAGTGAATATAGCTGTAAGATCTTACTGAATTTGGATCTGAAGCACAGAGTGAATGAAATGAGATGCATCTTTGTGTTCCTCTACAAGAAAGCCTTTGAAGCTTATCGCAGGCCAGTTGCAGAACACTTCTTGTTCCTGCTGTACAGCAACCCAGCTGGAAACGTTTGGTTTTAAATCATTGTGCATGTTTGTTAAATGGGAATTGTCCAAGTTAAAAAGCCTCAAACATGACCAAAGCTTAGTAGTCTTGTGTGACCACAAGAAATTAGATCACTTATTTTGATAGCAGTGTAGATTTTCCTCAAATGCTGTTCCTGACCAAATACATCTCTTTGCTTAGACGTAATAAAGACCTATTCATTGCAGACAGAGGGAGTTCCTTAGGATGCCTGGGACTGTTAGGTGTGGGGATGTGTGAGGGCTTCCCGCGGGGTTCAGCTGAGCCTGGGGAAGGTTGCTGTTCAGTGGGAGCTGGGGCTGCTCACACTGAGCCCTGAACGTGTCAGGAGTACAGGCTGTTGGCAGGGGAGAGGTTTTCTTCTTTTTCCTCGTCCTGTTGATCTGCATATGATCCCGGGGCAGCTCTCCTGTGACTTCAGGACATGTGCCTTAGGCTTTGGGGACATTAAGTGTATTAGAAGTTGCGTGGCCTGTCTGTGGGCACGTTCCTCTGAGGAGCTGCTTCTACTCCCTTTTCTGTAGTGAGATGGCGATGGAACCTCTATGCCAATCCTGCCACACAAAAGGACATTTCTAAATGGGAGATGTGTTCTGTGAGTGTGAGCTGTGTTCCTGTGAGAGAAGTGGAGCTCTGGTGTGCCTGCGTGCTCCTGGCCCTGTAGGCACAGTGGGGTTGGCCACGGCATGGGGGGCTCGAGGGGCTTGGCTCTAATGTAGCTGCTGTGCCAGTTAGCTCAGAATTGTGATTAACGCTCTTAAAAAGCATCCACATTCTTCTGCAGCACAGATGATGTTTAAATCTTTTATTTGAGGTCTTAATTTATTTAGTGTTCAATTCCCGTGTGGCCTTGCACTTGCATATCATGTTTTTAAGTGCTTCTTTATGGAGAAGGCAGTTTGTGTTACTGCTTTCTAGACAAAGAACAACCTGCATACAAACATTTAATTCTGACTTCTGTTTCTCTTGCTGGGTTTTCTTAGTAGGCTTCCTGTTGCTGGGGGTTGTGCTGATAGTAGTTTTGAAGTATGGATGGCGTGGATGGCGGAGAGAGGAAGGTGATTCCTGAACTACAGTACTCAGTAGTTTTGCAATTATTTGTGAACTGTTTTACAGATGTGTCCTGAAAAGAGGAGTTCTTACAGAGAGATGTGAAGAAGTATTGCCATGCCTGGAAGAAGTGACTGTTGAGGAGAGCAAAAAAGAAAATTTCAAAGCATGGTAAAAGATGTAAGTGGAATCCCAATGCAATAGCAGCTTACATGAGTGTTGTTTCCCTGTGTGCACACCTGCTTAGTGGAGTATCATATTCTTACTGAAAGAATTGTCACAGGTAGAGGAAAGGTTCAGTTTTGTGCCCTTCCGTAAAGGAACCTGAGGCTGCCTGATGTCTCCGGTATCTACTCATTTTATTTTATGGGAAGTTAGGGTAGGACTGTGGTACTGACACTAGCTGTTGGATCTGATGGACTCACTTTGGGATCAAACCAAGCTCTAAGAAATTTGTGCTGTAGCAACTGCCTGGACCACAGCAGCTCCAAGCATGGTGGTTCAGATGATTTGGCTTCAAACCCTTCAGTTTTTTCACACAGGTGTTTCTGTTCAGACAATCTGCAGCCATCTTCTCTTCTTACTCACCACATTACCTGTCTTTTCCTTTGGTAACTCCAGCTGTATTCCTTGATCATGGCACAAGTGTAGATGCTTCCTCTCAGATACAAGCATCGCAGTATTGTGCTTAGAATCCTGCCCACTTTGCTGCCACGTTTTCCATCATTTCCACAAGGCAGAGCTGTCCTCAATCCCTCCCTGAGCCCTGCTGCTTGGCAGATCTTTTTGTGCCTGGACTCCTGTGTTTGCTAAGAGAAGGGCAACAGCAAGGAAGGAGAGAACAGGAAGTTTGGAAAGTCCATCTGAGAATGATGAGAGCAAGAGTGACGTGAAACTAAACAAAGGTTCTTTAGCCAAACAATGTCCTTCTATTCTTGCTTCTTTAACTAGGAAAAGCCACCTTCTTTAGAGAAGAGGACCAACCTGGCTGTTTGTTGTTCTGTAGAGGAAAGACATGAATTTAAGATAAGCATGGATAGTGCAAAGATTTTTCAGTGCTGAAAAATACCTTTAATGTGGCTGTGTCTTAAGCTTTGCAGCCATGGAACTTTTGGAGAGAGGTTTACAGGGAGCAACATTCCTGCTGCCCAACTGTTCTTGTATTGTTCTGCAGCACTGCAGAAGGGATGCGGAGGAATCCCTGGGGAGCAGCTGTATTGTCCTTTGGTTGTTGCTTTATGGAAAGTTAGATTGTCTTCATTTCTAACATTTTAATGAAAATGAATATTTTTGTAACATCTGCATCATAAATCAAATAAGCACTTACATGCCAAATGTCACAGTGCTCTTACTGATAGCCTTAAGCAGACATTGCTGGTTCCCTTTTTGCAGTGCTGTTTCTCTGCATGGCATTCTGCAAAATCTTTGCAGAAGGAATGAAAAGTAAGGAATGAAAAATAAATTCATTTGGTTTTAATACAATACAAATGCTTTCTAATTTTCTGTAGGAAAGTCTTGATGTAAAAAGATGCAGATGTTGAATTGCTACCACACAGCACAGAGGAGACATACAGCTCTAATTCTGCAGTTGTTTATTATTTAGAAGAAGTATTAAAAAGAGAAGGAATCTGAAATACAGAAACCTGGTGGGCTGCCATGTTGCTGTGAAGTTGGACATTGCATGGAAACATCTGAAAGTTCACAGAGCTGCTGTTCTGAAAGTGAAGGTGAGGAGCTTCCTGCAGCAGACAGTGCAAGGCTCAGCACAGACTTCTGCCTCCTCTTCCAAATGAAGTGCCTGTATCACCGAGTTTTGTCTGTGTACACTTATGGGCAAGATATCCACCAGTTTGTAGTGAAAATAACCGTGGCTGGTAGAACTTGGTAAGATGACTGTATTATTGGTAATATCATTTTTCCCCAAATAGGATCTGGATGGTTCCAGAAATCAAAATTCTGGAACATTATGAAGTAATACAGAAGTGAAAGGCATCTGTACTCTTTCTTTAATCCAGTAACCCAATTAGGATTGACATACACAAATGACCCATTTGTACTGAAGACTATAATTCAATTCCCTTTCTTTTGAACTCTGTATTATTTTATTCATCATATTCTATATTTGTATGCCAGAGTACTGCAAGATTAACCGTAGAAGAAAAATAACAGAATCAGTACTGACGTGCTGGTGAAATAATGGCAGTGGAGATGCAGATTGTGTCACTGAGCATGTAATTGCAGTGACAGCTCGATGAGCTCAAGGCATGAGATGTCTTGGAACAGTCGCAGCAAGATTCTGCTTTCTTCCAGAATCACTGCATCCCATTCCTTCTTCCCAGAGGAAAGAAGGTGCAGCAGGAAAGAGTGAGAAAACTTTTCAGGAACTGTGTTCGTATTTCTAGTAAATAAAGAGATTGTCATGGAGTGTTGAAGACACATTTCTGCCTGGTTTTTGTGTTACTGATGCAACTGGGATCATTATTTAGTTACATTTCCAAACACCATTTTAGGGAATGGGCCAGATTTCCTGTTACCAAGCTATTTTTATACCTCATCAAATGGAGTTCTAAGTGGGCACAAATTACCTCTGTAGCTTAGCAGATGTGAACATGTATCCCATTATTAGAAACGTTTAAAAGAAGAGTTGATGGAGAAGAGCTCACATTAGCAGAGCTCACTGCAAAATTTATTATTCCCAAAAGTTATACTTCTTTTTTCTTTTTTCCTTTTAGCAAGCAGTGGAGTGAATTTGGTGCTAGAGAAAGACTGATTTTGCAGCGCAGGAGACTAGAATTCTGCTTACAAAGTGAACATCTTTGGTGAGTACTTCATAATTCAGTCATTGTGCCTCTGTTCAAACTTGATACTGTGCAATCTGTGTTCACAGACCTTAGGTCTTTTTGTAGCTGTTATTCACATTTTGTTTAAACAGGCTAGTATCAAAATCGGCTCAATTTCCCTTCTTTAGAAAAATTGAGTGGCCTTTTACTTCCACACGCAAAATTCTTGAGCATCCACTGAATCTGTCAGCTAGGATCATGCCCGTAACATTGGCATTTAGCTTTGTCAACATTGGCTGCCTTGAAATCGCCAGCTATCTTTCATCTGGGTCTTAAAACAGCTGTTAAAAGGGCAGTGATTTCAGGCAAGTAGTGATGAGCTGTAATTAAAAATAAAGTCAAGTCATCCTGTTTTCAAATCCATGCACGTTCTCCTACACTCCAGCTCCCACATATGTGCACGTTCTTGAAGAAACGTCTGTTTGCAGTAGAAGTAGTTTGCAGCAGTGTAGAATATTTAATCAAAGACTGTACTTACTTGGACCACACGTAAATGGGTCAGATTGCAGCTTGAGATGCCTTCCAACTTGGACCCCTGTGCAGAGACATTTGCAGTGTGGATGGCTGCTGCTAGAGCTGTCTGCACTCGTTTTTTGGCACTCATTCCTGCGAGGCTGCCAGGTGCAGAAAGAAGCACATGGTGTAACTCTGACCTTGTCTGTGTAACAGTAAGCCAGAGGATTTCCTTTTAAGTCACTGTCTGAAAGGGACTTAGAAGAGCATGTTAGAGTGTAAGTTTGCATGTATTTGTAGGTGGGATAGACCTTGGTGTAGTTGGCTGAATTTCCGCCAGTAAACCCTGCAAGATACGATACCTGCTGGTGTATCTCAGCTGCAGGTAAGATTAGCTGGACTCGTGTCTGTGCCTGTTGGAAGCTCCTCGAACTGTGAGAGAGCAGAAAACAATTTTCACTGATGTTTTTCCTTCCTTTGTAAATCGTCAGTTCAAAATGTAGTGATGTTGACAAGCACTGCACCTATTCTCTATTGGAAAATAACCTTAGGTAGCCGAATAGTTCACGAGTGGATCAAGGCCAAAGAGGTTTCTTGTCTTCCCTATCACCTGTACGGAAATGCATATTCAGCTGTCCCAAATTATTCCCTCTTAGAAATTTTCCCATTAGATAATGGCAATGGACGTTAATAAGGAACAGATGCAGTGCTTTAGAAGTATTGCATTCAGTTTGCATGCTGCTGTTTTGACCTCAGCATCGTTTTGAGATGCAGTTTACCCACCTACTAAACCTGTCTGTTCCTATCAGATGGGAATTAATTACGCCTGGAAGTTTTCCTACCCAGTAATGGAAGAGCTGTAATGTAGAATTACAGATAATCAGGAATGTTGTTGCACATGGAAGTTGCATATGTAAGGTTACAGCACACTAACTGGTCTACCTGTAGGTTTACAGGGCAGTGGCTGTCGGAAGAAATTCCTGGCTAAGAAAGCTGTCTGGAACCTGAAGACATTTTCCTCAGACAAGCTGGTGTTACATACGGTCTTGAAAGACAGAGTTCAGGAAATGAATCTATTTCTTGTAATGTGCTGATAGAGGTGCTGTTTTCAAACAGATCTTCCAGAACTATCAGATAGGAGAGGAAGAGAAATGTAATGGAGGGTATTCATGTGATTCCAACTCATTCAAGCTTAAGAGGATACATTTTAGAGCTTGGTATGGCGAGTGCAGAGAAAGCTGTGATCTGGGCAGAACGTCGTAGTTCTTGGATGGTTTTGCAGTTCACACTGAATTTGGAGATGCTGTACCTACAGAGCTGATATTACTGTTTTAAAGACAGGGGAATGCTCCTTGTGTAAGCTGCAGGCCGTACAGTTTTTGTACTTGGTTACTGGAAGATGAGTAGACCTTACTTGATTGAATCAGTCATAGGAACTTGCACAGAACACACTGAAGGTTATGCTGTTTTGAACTCAGGAAGTGAACTCAGAGACACCACTTCTGCATTTCAAGTCTCCAGAGATTCCATTAGCCAGGCCCTGAAGTTTCTGTTCATTCTTTACTCACTTCTGATTCAGTCAAACTCCCACAGAATTTGGGAAACAATTGAGTGATACCCTGTCATAAAAATGACTCAAGATACAACGTGTTTGTGCACTGCTGTTACGGATGTGTTCAAACCATGTTGGACAAACCCATGTCACTCTTGAGACACCCAGAAACAGTGTGATGGTATTTCAGGGAATCCTGCTCACTGAGCTTATGGCACTTCTCTCACACACTGTGGGCTGAAGCTCAGACAAAAGAATGTAAAAATCTGGCTCGGAAGACATCAAAAAGAGAATGGAACTTACTTTCAGTAAGTACAGAAAATGTCTATGGAAAAGAGAAAATTAAGCCACGTGGTTGTTGGAGTCTCCTGTGAGTAACTGTATGGGCAGAGAGTTAATATGAGGAAGTGAAGGAAACCATCCAGCTAGAACATCAGAGAGCCCCCATTGGCAGTGCTCGTGTCGGTCTGGCTGGGCATCTTGTCATCCACGTGCAACAGCCATCTCTGCTTCCTCTCTTGTCACTTAGCAGTGTTAGGATTTAGTTCTGGAAGACCCACTAGGGAGGTAGCAGCAGTGAGGAAGCAGAGATCCAGCTGAATCCCTGTGAAAGTGTTGTCATCAGTGCAGCCAGATCATGACATGAGATGTCGAACTTGACACGGTTGGTGGCATGGTGCATTTTGTCTCTTCACTTATTTCCATTGCAGCCACCAATCGTCTTTCCCCTCCTCTGGCAGTCTCTCAGCAGTGCTCCATGTCGGTGTTCACCTTTTTTCCACTCCTCACTCCCATGTGCTGACTCCTGCTGACTTCATATTCTCTCACATACACTTTGACATTAAGTGCCATTTTAGATCACTATATAAATAAAGAAATGTGTCAGTGTTTATAATCCTGTTTGCTCTTTCTCTCTGCCAGTTTTACCTCCATTCATCTCTGAAAAATTGTGGACAATTTAAGGATATGTTTGTGCAGCCCAGTAGGAACTGGGACTGTTGGAGGGAATAAGGAGAGGTTTCTCATTACCATTTTGACAAGGTTTGATTTTTTGTCTACTTTTTTTGAGGCAGCAGCATGGACCTTTGTGTGGGTGAAATGCTGGAGAATATACAAGAGTGTCACTATTTGAATCAGTGTTACAGATAAAAGTAGTTCTTACAAAACTTACTTTGTGTAACTTTCACAATAACTTAATTCAGTTTAGCAGCTTTTGAAATTCCTTTCACTTTTGCTTTTCGCTGCTTTTGGCAGAGGTGAATGTGTTGGCTTCTGAAGAGAGCCCAAGTGTGCAGTGAGGAAAGAGCAGCGATGTATTTATTATATGCTGTGAGATGAATGGAGAGGCAGAGAGCAGCCGTTCTTCTGGACACGTCGACCTCATGTCTGTATTGATTTCCATGTGCACTAGAAATGCACTAGAGCTGGTTTTTGCAGGACTGCCTCTCTAAGGTAGATGCAATACAGAGCATGGCCATGCTGGTCGTGAGCTGTCTGCAGCCTTTGCACTACAGTTCTGCTTACTCTGACAACAATGGGAGTGGATTTTGTCTGTGTATTTTTTCCATGTGTCACTTCCCTGCTTTTTGTCGTTTGACCTCGTTTCGTAGCAGTACAGCAATAAGTTGCAATGGATTAAAGGGAAGTAGTAAAATAAGCTGGCTCCTGCATGAAATTCTGGATGTGCAGCATCATCTCCCACACATTCAATCTGTGCTATTTATTTCTTCTTTCAGGACTTTATGCTTGTTGACACTGAGTCCTCCTGTTGTTGCTTTCAGCTCCAGCTGCTCCCATCTGTATGTAGTGATGCTATTCTGTGCAGTGCTACCTTTCCTGCAACTGCAAATTTTGGTATAATAAAATCCTGACTGAGAAACAAATAAGGGAAAGGATTTGGGGCAAGTGAGCAGGGAGAGCTTAAATTATGAGAAAACTCTTGAAAGCTCTTAGAGATTGCCTTTTTTATAGAAAACCCAACAAGTACTTTGAAAGAAACACTGCAGACCTCCCAGAAATGCCTGTGGACTACTGATGGTCTTCATTTAGGTAGCATTATGGAGCATGCATTAATCACTGCAGACAAGGGTGGAAGTATTAACTTAGAATCTGTGGGGATGTTATAGCTGTTATTTTTCATATATAATAACCTTGTTTCTCTTAGAGCATTTCATGTATTTGGTATTTCAATTAGACTTAATTTAGTAATCTAGCTTAGTGTGTCATCTGAAACCAGGGATGCAGAATCTTTAGTGTTTTATCACCCTTTTCAGTCTCTTCAAGGCTGAACTCCTTGTCAGTGGTTAAGCAGTTCTTTTATGGCCAAGTTAAAGCACGTGCGGAAATTTCCAAACGTTTTATTTGAAACAATTACTGATTTCCATAACAGAGTGTAAAAAAAAGCCTAAATGGAGATGAGAGACTCTAAGATTCCTCTTTAAACACAACAAACTCACGGGATCACTAAGAAAGCCTGTGTAAGCTCATGAAGTTGATATTAGACAAGAAGAATGCTGACTGAATTGCAGTGGTAAATCTTTCATCTTTCTAGAGGTCGGGGATGTTTTAAACAGACGAGTGTTTTGTCCTCCTCATTCAGCCCGTTGTTTCTTTGTTGCTGTTTGTGCTAAATTCTTTCTGACATCCTAAGAAAGTATCCATTATTATGGGATATAGGACCTAACCGTGGCCGTCATGACAAACAGAGTGCAGGAATATCCGGATTTCTTCCTGAAAGAAAAAGTGTTTAATTCTATTTACTGTTGTGAGGAAAAGTCCTCACAGTGATGGCGTTCTGCGATCTCCTCAAGCACAGAGGCTGCTCAGCAGGCAGAAGTGTGGTGGCCAGCATGAACTGCAGCTGGTGTTCAGCAGTGAGCTTATGGAGGTGAGGTGACTATCAGCAGTTACTGTGCAGTCATGGAAGAGTTGGGAAAAGCTCTGCTCTGTTCAAGGTGATGTTGAGAGGCAAAATTTTCCAGCTACCCTTAATGTTTACATTCAATCATGTCTTAACTTTGCAGTTTGCAACTGATAGTTTGGTTAGGAAGAATGTTAATGTGACAGCATGTCCTCTTCTGCTGAGGAAAGGGCAATGACTTCAGGCAAACAGCTGTTAAATATTTTGATAGTCAAGTTGGTAGATATAAGTCTGAGACCTGACTCCATCATAGAGCAAAAACTTGAGGGCAGACAAGCCAAAAACCATCCATTTTTAGGCAGCGTTTCTTTGCTGTTACGATTTTATGCATAGCACTTGTTGTTTGCTGCCTCCAACAACTCCAACATGAAAAAACTGAAGGTTATAAGAGCAGGGATTGTGAGTCCTGTTCCTTCATGCCATGAACCTGGTGAGTTCATTCTGCCCCCCAGAGGGGTGCCTTTATAATCCACAGCCAGGTGTAGGTGTATGTAACAGCTCTCATTCCCTGTACTTGCCATTCTCATGAGAAGTTCAGCTCAGGCTTAATGTTTACACGTGTAGCATGGACAACTTCTTAAAAAAAGAGGGAAAGAATACCAGTGAATAGCAGATGTCATACCATGAGTAGAAGAGACTCCATCAATCAAGGATCAGTATGTTGCTAAGGAAAGGTCCAGAAAATTACTTCTCCCATTTTCTCATCCGAAAGAATGAAAACACAGGAAAACAAAAAACATACAGGAAATGTTTTGAACAAATTTCTGATACTTCACAGCCTTTGGTTCAGTCCTCGTGTATGCTTGATTTATCACGGATCACTGTCTCACCAGATCCCAGGAGCAGGCAGTCCTAGAAATTCTGTCAGCTATACCTTGGAGCAGGGGGCACAAGAAGATGGCCTGGGTGTGACTCTGAGACCTGGTTTGAGGCATCTCTAATCTCGAGCAGAGCTCCAGAGGCAGTGAGAAGCTGCTTTCTCTTGCTAGAGCCTTTGGGGAGATCTTTGACATTCTCACGAAGCAGAAGGGAGCGCATTAAAACAAACAGCTTTTTGTATTGCTAAACAACTCCAAATGCCTTCAGAACTTGCACAATACAGACATCTCTGATTTGGCAGAGATGATTTTTGAGGGATTGTCTTCACATAGTGGTTTTGTTCTGCTCTGTCTGTGCGGTGAGCAGTGTGAATGCCACACCACAAAAGAAAATGCTTTCAGCCAGATTGTCCTCTCACAGCCCTCCAAACCCTCCCAAGCCAACTTGATAGCAGTATCAGGACTGAGGAAAAGTATTTTAACTCCTCAGGTCCCTGAAGTTTTTGTACCATTGGTAGAATTAGGGCAACACAGTGTTTCACTGATCTTAGCGCAGAGGGGCCAAGCACCACAACAAATCTCCCAATTCTTCCAGGCTTACGTGTTGTGATGCAAACATGAGCTAGGTTCCCAGCAGAGCAACGCAGCACCATGCTGTGCAGCCATGGACAGAGCTAGTCTGCTGGTCTGATTTATAAATAAGGTAAAAGAAAGCATGTTTCTTGACACAAGGTACTCGTAATCTAGGGAAGTATGTCACAGTAACCTTATGTGAAGCAATGTAACCTCTTCAAAGAGAGAGGTTAGGGGGTAATCCAGCCTTTCTTTTCATTTCCTTCGATGAGCTGGAATCCAAATAAATTACCTGCTTATTTGTGCGTGTAGAAAACAAGTTGAGTTTTTAAACTGAAGTTACTGGAAGGAAGAACATAGGCATTGCATCTTTTGGTTACTTGTCCTTGTTACAGTGAGGTGAAGCCGTGGCTGCTGTTAGGGTTCCTCAGCACCTAAAAAAAGCCTTAGAAGCAATCCCTAATCTTCCCACTCCATATTGAATGGTTTTGCTGCAACCCAGCTTTGTGTGAAGAGGCTTAGAGGAGCTGGGTCAGTTACCACATACCAGCCTTGTTTAAGATTTGGTTTTGTGCTTTGGAAGTTGAAGTACAGGACTGAGAGTTTGGTGATTTTCTGAGTGTCATCAGCATGTCAGAGCAGACACTGCGTGCACAGTGAGTGACCCCCAGACGGCAGTGACAGACTGACCTCAGGGACAGCCACAGCTGGAGCCAGGCCTGGGGCTGCAGGTGGCGAAATGAGTGTTGTTGTTCTGGCTTTTGCAATGCATCTCAGTTATGTTTGGAGGTCACGGTAGCATCTTGCTGGGCAGGAAAACTACACCCTTTTAAAACATCATTAATAAAGCAGGAGCTGACAGTCTTGCTGCAGTTAAAGTGTGTATTTGTTTGTTGTGGTGTGCTGTGATGGAGACGTTTCATTGCTGCCTGTGGAAAAAAATGGTTCACCCTCAGCTTCCTGGACTTCCTGCTGTAATAGAGATGGGGGGGATGTGGATTTAAGCATGTTTTGTGTGTGTGAGAAGGGAAGATGTGACACAGCAGTGTAAGCTTTAGAAAATGAGAATAATAAGAAAGATGTAGTTTAATGTAGTTAACTATGGATGACTAGCCAGTTTCTTTGTGTGTGAGTGTGTCATTATATACTGCTCCCTGTGCTATCTGAGCATAGCAAATGTTAGAAGAATCTCTGCATAGCAGGTGAGGGCAGACAACCATGTTGTGTTGCTCCCTGCTAAACTAAACTAGCAGAAAAGACACTGGGGACAAAAAAGAACCTGCTTTTGCATTCCTAAACTCTTTTCAAAATCAGTGAAAGTAAATTTTGTGTTGGACCTGCGAGTTAACCCAGCTGGGATGGACCCTACGAAGCAGACATTGTGACTGCAGTTCATGCAAACATGATCCCATTTTTTGTTTCAGGGTTTGCATGTGGGTAGTACTGAATTAATATGTGACAGTAGCTCCCTCTAGTGATGAGGAACTGCCATAATTTCCATCCATCTGATGCAAATGCAATTAAATAACAGTAACTTGCACATTATGCTGTTGATTGCACAGAGGTGCTTATAGCTCATTCAGAGATACACTAACTTGTGTAGGTGGCTTTCACAACCTGGCTTACACAGCTTGCTGAACTGAAGAGCTCACGCTCTTTGTGGTTGATCAGTACTACAGTGCTTATGGAATTGTAAGAATAGCTTAGAATGGAGCTTTAGGTGTATTAATGTTAGGACAAAGGTCTTCAGTGCTTTTTGTACTTCGTGTTTTCTGTTGTTTTTGTGATCTCCTACTTTTAATCCTTCGTACTGCAGAAGTCCCCAGCTTCACTAGTTTGCTCCCTTGGTTTGTTGCTGAGGAGAAAACTGCCTGTAATTCCCATTTCTCTTTTCCCATGGAGTGCAGAGCCCAGTCTGTACTCTGAGAACTGCAGAACCTTCGACTGTGTGCTGGAAGGTGCTGGGTGCTGTGCTTGGATCCAGCAAAGCAGCCTGATTTTGTAGCAAGCATAACTTTGAGCAGGTGAAGAGCATGGCTGTGATTAACAACAGCAGTCATGGGACAGTATGTGCATCTTTTGTAGGATCTTTTTGACCTTATGCAGAAAATGTAATTATTCTTAAAAGGCCTCAAATGTTGATGTTTAAGGGGCGTTTTTAAGAAACATCTTTGAGGTTTAAAAAGTAATTTACACAGTATTTTTTAACCCTGAGTGTTTCAAGCACTTGTAAGGAATACAGAAGCTCATGTGTGGCTCTTCCAGTTTTTGTTACAGGTTTTTTTTCTATTCACTTTACATTAAATATTCAACTTTTTCAAATGCACAGATATGTAAACGATGGTATGATTTCATGGTGAGTGCTTGTGTGCTCTGTCTCAGGTTCACATGACTTCAGTCAGTTGTTCTCTTTATCCAAGCTGTGTCATGTGAAGGGATATTTTTAACTGGAGAGATGAGACTGCGATCAGGATGTCAGGTGATTGGTCAGTTGGAAAAATGCACTTGGAAATGTAATGTGCCCCAATTAGGAATACTTTGGTAATGGTTGTTCTCCAAGCTGGTTACTGGCTTTGCCCCCAGCTGTGACTGTAGGGTTTCAGTTAGGAACAAGTTGTCTCTAGTGAAGAAGTGCTTGGAGCCCTTGCCTTTCTGTGGCAGCACTGTGCTATCCGGTGTTACTGTTCCGTCATGAAAACTGATGCAAACTGCTGTCCTCACTGATTGTCTGAGAGCACCGGTGAGATTTCTGTTGCCTCTGCCAAAGGGTGACAAAGAGCACAGCCTGGTGCTTTTATCACAGGGTGGCTGAGCAGTATCTTTCTGTTCTGTGGGTCGTCTCTGCTCATTTTTCTATGTTCCTGCTGTTTTCCAATGCATCTCTGCTGCCCAGCTTTCTGCTGAAGTCAGTAAAGTCAGAACTGGGAGGAAAGGTTATTTTGGCAGTGTGAATGTGCAGGTAACAAAGGGAGATGGAAAAACAGAAAAGCGGGTCGGAAAATGAGTCTGTGGCAGTACTCCTGGCAGTGAATAAAGGACAAACTGCATAACCTGATGCTGACCAGCTACCAAACTAGGAAAGACATCAGAAATGGCCCAGTGTTCTTCTCCTACCTCAGCCACTGTTGTGAACGTACAAGAGCAGCAGGCCTGCAGAAGAGAGAGCTGTGTAATGCCATGACTTGGAGATGAGTGATAGATACTGTCTTCAGTAGCGGACACTTCGATGCTTCTTGCTGTGTGCATGTGTGAAATTCAGCACAAAGGTGTGAGTTGTCAGAGGTGGGAGAATGTATTTGGTGCTTATGATTCAGTGACGTGAGCCTGAAATAAATTTGCTTTTCATCATGATTTCCTTTTATAAAGGGTTCTTTAAGAGAATCTGGCTTTAGTCACCTGTGGTCCGTTCTGACCATGGCTGTTTTCCTCGGGAGCAGTGCTGGTATGTGCACACAGCACTTGCTGTCTGCATTCCCAGTGGCACTAGAAGGCCATTTATTGTCCTTGTCACTCTGAGCCATGTTTTCCACCTGGAGTCAGTGCAGATGAATTACAGTACAGTGAGTGGTGTATTTGTTTGAGACTGCTGCTTGTGCTGCTATGGCTGATCTGTTCCATGGTTTTGCACTCTGAACACTGGGGGACACTGCTTGCTTGCCTCTTTGCAGCTGTACTGTTGAACACACACTGCATGTTGTTGCAGTTAAACTTGAGGGCTTGCATTCATGTCTCTTCCTTCAGATGGCCCACAACTTCTAATGCTGTATTCACAGGATACAAAATTCTGCCAGTAGGGTTTTGTAGTTTATTTTTGTTACTTGAACATACGGGTTGAAGACTGAGCTAAGTAACGTTGCAGTGATGCTGGTGAGAAGCTTGCACTTAGCTTCCTATAAGGGATCTGCTGGATTAATAGTTGTACACATAGATGTATATCCAGGTCAGGAATATGAGGCAGTGTCTTGTACTTGTCACTTGTGTATAGGCAGTGTGCCACCAGAGCTCACACCTTGTGTCTTGTGCACAGCTTTTGACATAACAGAGCAGGAGAGCTTGTGTTCTCAGTTCGTAGCGTTTTTGGTTTTCAAACCAGACCATTCCATCGAGCTGAGGATTCCCTTCAGGGACCCACAGAACTGATCTGTGCTGTGAAGTGCTGAGTGGGAGAAAATAGAAGACTAGATAGAATAGATACTCTTGAATATCTTTTGCTGTGGTAATGGTATTTAAATTAGTTACCCGATGCTTTGCAGCCACTTGTGTCCAAGTTCTCATACCTTTCATGTGTAGATGAGGCTTTGCTTTTCCCCTCAGCTCACCCACACCATTCATGATGCCACGTGTTCTGTAGTATTACTGAATTCTTTGTCCTCGAACCAATACCAAACAAATCAGCAAGGAAGAAGGTTAGATATGTAGCAGAAATAATAGCAGAAGTTTTACATAATGCCTGATGGCCCTTCCTAAATTGCAGCAGATTGTGGCTTGATTTTACCAGAAAAAGAAAGGACACTGACATATCCCCACATAGTCTGCATGAAGCTGATGTGTGACTGGGGATTTTGCCCTGCAAGAATTGGGCAGTGAATGTCCATCCTCTTACTTGTAAGGTCTGACCAGATGCAAAAAGGCCAAAGCCTGATCACACAGAATGTAATGCTCTTAGTTTATTATATTGTGTTCTGATATATTGATGATGCTTTATTTCTCTTTTCAATTTATTAGTGGAAATTCAATTAGTATGGATGAGATATGAATCTCAATGCCTGCCAGGTGATCTATGGCTGCATTACTCATCAGCCTGTATTGATTTTGGAACTGCTGTGTCTTTTCGTGCATTGTCTGTTAATGCTGATTTTATTGTTTCATTCCAGAATGAAGAAACAGTGGCGTAAATATGACCAATGAAACTTCTGTTGGGGAGCAGCTGTTAACACTCAGCTGATGTAGGAAATTCTACCTTTTGTCTTACTGTCACAAAAGTAATGCCAATTCCGCAGCTGTTTGATTCAACCTGCAAAGAAAGAATGCCATCCTGCTATCACAGACTCACATGGTGTGTGTTTTCAGGTAGGAGCTTATAGTCCTGCAGCCTTAAATCCGGCTTAAGTCTTTGCAGCCATGTTTTCCTCAGTGAGAACAACAATTGTCCGTGTTGGGAGATGGCTTTTGGGTGTGAATGGCTGAATTTTTCCATAATGCTTGGAGCAATTCTGTTCAGAACTCGCTGATGAACTCCTGATGAACTCACTAACTCTTACCTGATGAAAACTAAGTGGCAGATTGAGGCTGCTAAGCTTGGTTCTCTTTGTAGGCATCTGCAAAAAATGTGAAGAGCGGCTTCCTGAGAGAGAGCTGAGATTGTTTGCAGACTGACCTGTCCTCGTGCTGCAGAGCCTCAGCTGCCCAGCACTGTGTGCTCTTTCTGGGCACTGCGCTCCCAGGCGCAGTCACACTGTGCTCCATCTGCTGAGAGCAGTGAGGGGGGCTTACGGTGTGAGCTCAGTTGTCATGGCTGTGTGCGGATACATGGGGGCCGAGGGGAGCTCTCAGCGTTTCACCTTCAGTTTCACACCACGTTTCACGGTTGCATTTGAGGTCTGCTGTGCTCTGCGGCTCCTCTCGTGCAGCAGGGTCACTGCAGGAGCTTTCAGGACGGCCCCCCGCTGGCAGAATGGTGGCGGTGCAGGCGGTCCTCAGCAGAATCGAAAAGCACATGCGCTAATTTTGTCCCAGCACTGCTAAGCCAAGCCAGTAGTAGTATTTGTTGTAGTATTTTATGGTTTGCTTCCCCCCTTTCCAGCCTACCCCCACAAACAAAAAAATGGTGAACAAATGAATTTCATTGGAAGAAATTCTTGGTGCTGTTCAGTGGTCGTAGTGGCCAATGCCAGCCAATAACCAGTGCTTTGCAAAGGCAAGTATTAGAAAATCTTGGCCAACTCTGTTGAATTGTGCTTTTCTGAATGGTGTTACTGCATGACTAAACAGGAGTGTTTGGGAGCACCCCAAAAGAAACACCCCAGTTTAGGCGTCCCGAAACCTCCTTTCCTTTTGGTAAAATAAAAAGCATGAATGTGCTGGGCTCCTCTTCAGAGACGTGTTTTCCTGAGATTTTGATATTTTGCTGTTGAAAGGAATTGTATTGCAAGTAGTTGGAAGTGCTGGAATTCAGGACTATCTTAGTGAGCTGTTATTGAAAAAAAAAATAATGGAACAGTGGGGACAAACTTAAGCAGAAGTAAAAACGTCCCCTTCCCTGTAATGCTTAATGTGTCTGTGTGGATTTAGGGAGAGGCTGCAGTTTGCTGTCACAAAACTTGCAAGCAGCAAAGGAAAAGCTGTCCATTACAATTACGGTGCTCAGTGCTTTTTATCCGTCAGATAAAGATCATAAGTTTATTTTGGGGTTTTTCAAACACAGTTTTATAAAGGCATTTTGTATTTTTTTCATTCCTCAGAGGACAGTAAATAACTGAAACGTCTTTTTTTTAATCGCTATTAGCATGTAAAGGAAAATTTGATGTTTCTGGCTCAGTTTTTCCTGGGTGGTTTCGTGGCTGTGCAGCAGTATCCTCACAGAGTGCAGATCTTAAGGCAGCTGCTGTCAGGGGAACTGTGAGTTTCCCACTGATGTCAATCCTTTACGCATGCACATAATGCTGACGCATTTGCTTTGATTAAACAGGCAGGAGGGGTCACTGCTCTTCCAGCAGGCAAAGTCTTCTCTTTTAGTCCTTAAGTTGAAGACAGGCGTTCATTCATTTTTGCTGTAGGTGTGTTCTGTGCAGTTCAGTTGTTTTTGTCATAACTTGTTCAGCAAATTCCAGTTGTCCAGAGCAAACAAGTGCCATTTTCTCTGATTTGGAAGAGAAGCTAGCTTTTACCCTTTCCGATTATTTTATCACCGGTAATAGTTTTTTGTTTCTTGTTTTCCCACTTGAATGTCTTACTACCCTTAAATGTTCTTGTAGTGTTGATATGGACCAGTATTTACAGTCTGTGTGACCACATTGCAGCTTGTATTTAATAGCTGGCACACACCTCAGGGAGTCGCTGCTCTGATCATAAAGTGAAGCCGAAAGAAATCGTACCAGTACTGCAGTAAAAGTTTTCTTTTCTTTTTGTATTGACAAACTTGTTTTAAGGTAATCTGAGCTCATTATCAGTAAGCTCAGAAAGTATCTGTAACGGTAGGTACATGTTTTAGGCTACACCCAAAATTCTACTGCTCTCCACGATAGGCACAGGCAAGAAAAGGAGAAGTGTGGCAGAATCTAAAATCCTGGCTGGGAAATACTTGGAGTAATTGGGTGATGCAGTATTTCTGACCTTCATACTCTACTGTTTCCTTAGCAAAATGACGACAGTTAATTACTGTTGTGGGAAGTTTCTGGTTTTAGAGTTTATTTGCTGTCACTGCGATTATTGAGTTGAGTCAACCATTTTTGATACATCCGCAGAGAGCCTAAAGTTCAAGTATTTTGCACACTTTCTTGATGAGACGTTTTCATGGCATGCAAAATGGAGAATTTCCACGTGTCTTTGGACAGAATCTCTATGTATTTACATTGTTTGAAAATGTGTCCTTGAAGCTGCTTCAGCCTTGCTACCCTGACATTCTACTCACGGGAAGTGCCTGTTAAATCCTCCTGTTATTCAGGCTGTTTTTGTCTGGCTGTAAAGCATTTATTCCATACAAATGAAAATTGTAACCTTCCCTATTCTTGTTATTCTCTTCTAGGAGGATAATTACTGATTCAGATCTTTCCAAGAATGATGTTAAAAGAAAAGCCACTTCACCTGCTTGAAGCTGTGTAGTAATTCCGTTCAAATGATTTGTAGGTGTAGGACCATTAAGAGTGATATAAATACCCTGTTACCATGGGATTGGCTGCGTGTCAGCCGTGGCTCACCTCTCCCCATGAGACCACTCTCCTCTCATTTCCTGCCTCCTCTTTCCAGAACACAGGACAGCAGGGGTGGTAATGGTGATCTTTGCAGCTGTTGTTGCAGAGTGAGGTGGCTTCCAAGGGCTGTGTGTGCATAGAAACACGTGCTGCGGTGAGCTTTGGGGTGGTTCGTTTTTCAAAGCTATTGATTTTCGTGTTTGTGCCAGAGATTCAGATGTGCCTCTGATCTCTTGAGGGTTAATTTTGCATACATGAAAACAAAAGGTGAACTGGAATGATATCTCCTAAGATGTAACTTCCCAAGCTGGATACTTTACAGCCCAGTACATTCCAGCCAGAAATGCAAGAAGAGCTGCGTTATTGACAGAGGTGGCAGAACCCCAGCCCTGGTTATTTCTTGCTTTTCCTTTTGCTAGAGATACACCATCATCCTCTAAGATCTTAGACCAGCTAATAAACATTCTCAGTATGTTGAGGAATCGCCTTGCTTGGACCGGCCGATGCTTTTGAAGGCTTCATTCCAGCATCCAAATCCCTCACCTCTCACCCAGCACTACAGAAATAATCTTTATCAAAGTACTTACATAAAGGGCTTTTGGACTCTTGTCTGAGAGTTGTGTATGCAGTAGTACCTATTGCATGTTCATTTTTTGTGTGCTCACTTCTTACATGCTCACATTTTGCAGAATCTTCATTGATTAAAGAGAGCTCAGGCCCCATCACTGTGATGCTAACACCAGTATCTGTTGGTGCATTCTGTTTTGTAAGGCTGATATGCACGTGGCTGATTCACAGGGATACTGCTGTAATTACTGATTGCTAAGAATGACGTCTTTTCTAGTGATGGAGCTTGAAGCCCACACTGCAGCCCAACACCTTAGTGTTTGTACAGGACAGTGCAGCTTGATCTTGACCTCTGCGGCCTTGAATTGCTACATGAGTAGAAGTATTAAATGACAGACGTGGAGTACCAGTTTCACCGTATTATTTTGATATCTGCAATGTATTTAGTATGCAGTGTGTATGATGACATAATGATTTCAGTGGAATTTGAGAAAATAAGGTGTGCATGGGCAGCGAGCTGCACCTCGCTCAGGCTCCAGTAGTGCACAGCTCAGCACTGAGATCGGCAGGAGGTAAGAGAAGAATGCCAGTTACTTCAGGTTGGGAAAGGCTGTACATCGCCCTCTAAGATGCTTTAATCCTCATCTTTGCAAGTTTACCATGGATTTTTACGTCAGAAAATCAACCGTGATTCTTAGAAATGTAATTATTTTGAGTAACCAGTGGGCAGCATGGACTCCAGTGGTAGGACTTGAGCTACTGGCATCCACTACTTTTGTACTTCATTAGATTGTTCTGCCAAAGAAGGGACCGGTCCTGCCACATGTACTGCTGGACGCTGACTCTGTACGGCTGCACTGCAGATCGGCTGGAGTGTAGATGCATTTTGCAGTGGTGTAAACCTGAAATAACTGCAGCAGGTTCTCCATGGCTGTTCTGGGTACGTGCCTGGTGTAGAAACTAGCCCTGTGTTGCTGCTTTGTTCTGGGAAGGCTGCTCAGAGGCTGTTCTCAGAAGGCTGTAGAAGTTACTGAGCCCTTGCTGAAAATTTAATTTAAACCTGAATTCTTTTGAGGCCTTCAGTCTGACTAAAGACCTCAGAATTAGTCCTGACTTGCAGAGTGTCAGCGCTGTGCATGAGCTGCGCTCTCGTTGTGTTCTTTTATTAAAGAATGGGTTTTGTGAAGAACAAAAGCAGTAGTTGGAACAAAGCAGATACCTGTGTGTATTATGCAGTGTTAAATTCTTACTGTGTCCTGCTGCTGTCCGGGCTCAGTGCTAAGCTGATTTCACTGACAGTGTCACCACAGCTGGTGGACATGTTCTCCCTGGACACAGTTAGTCCTGCTGCTAGTGCTGCTGAGCCAATCTCTTCAGCTCTCAGCGCTGCCCTGTCCTCCTCGATCGAGAATTAACAAAATGATTCCCTTCTCTTGGCGTCGGTGTCTTTGACCCCAGCACCAGCTCTTCCTCATGGCTCATTCTCCGCACTTCTCTGTGCCTAGGAGGAGCAGTCAGGCACGGCATGTGCAAGTGGACTTCCAGCATGCTGAGCACATTGCAATTCCCAGATCTTGTCTGTTCTCTTTCTCACATAACGTGTTGCTGAAGAAACAGAAACATGTGATTCAGCCAGGAAAGTTTCAGGATTGGATTTACTTTCTCATCTTTTTAGTTGTGATTTATGTGCCCCAATAAAGAACTGATTTTGCTTTTTACTTCATTTGTTTTAATCTTTTAATTAAAAGTTATGGCATCATTTTTCACATGGAAGCTGTCATTTCCAAGCAGAGTTCCAGCTAAGCTAGACTGGAGGAGATGGGCCAGTAGCAGTCTGCTTGAGTAGATGGGTAAATTACTTCAAAATGCTGTCTGGTCTGAAATTGGTTTGTAAGAAGTCGTTTAATGCTGGCTCAGAATTTGGAACAGTGCTTTTCAGATTAAACTCCATGAAACTCAAAAATAATTTCTAAATTGCCTACCTTTAGAAACAGTGAGTTTCTAAAAATGTTTTGTCTGGGGAAAAAAGAAATGCAAACCTTTTTTTGTAACTAGATTATTTGTACAGTTTATTTGTAAAAGGAACATATTCCTGTTCAAAAGTTTTACAGCCTAGCAGTACATTCCTTGCTTTCCCCCCCGCTCTGTACAGAACGTGAGCTGTTCCTTGGGAAAGTGCAGTGCGAGCTCTTCCAGTCTTCTGTTAATTATTTCAGATGCTCTGATGAACTCACATGGAAGGCATTTTGAGCCTAAATACACTCTTAATGTCCTTGTTCTGCTTCTCCTATGACTTCAGAAGCTGTGGACTTTCACTGTATTGATTTTTATCCCCTGGCATCACATGTTAACATGGTGTCTCAGGGAAGGAAGTGCATGCTGCTGTGACAGTGCTCTCAAGGCACGTTGTTTGTCTTTTCTACTGACTATATTCACTCTGGCAAATATGCATCTGTTTGCATGCTGTTCGTATGATAGGAAATTTCTAATCTGTGTTTTTGCATTAGGATGAACGTGGCAATAATTTGGTAATTCACAGTCTCTTAGACAAGAGCCATTACCTGGATGGCACTGTTCAAAGTATGGGAACCAAGAGGTTTGTGAGCATAAGTGATGATGAGACAGGCATTCTGGCTAACTTGTCCTGGTCTCCTTATTCAGGGGGAAGATGCCTGCTTGCGTCGTGCTGCTGTGGTTGTGGTTTAGCCCTGGCAAGCAGCTAAGCACCATGCAGTCATTTGCCAACTTCCACCCCCCTGACCGAATGAGAGGAAGAGAATCAGAAGGGCAGAAATTAGGGAAACACTGAAGCTGAGACAAAGGCAGTTTAGAAAGTAATGATGTAAAGGATGCACAGCACAGTGGCTGATGCCCAGGCAGCCCCCAGGCAGCAGGCCTCCCTGCACGCCGACTCCCTCGGTTTTGTTGCTGAGCGTGATGCCACACGGTGAGTGATGGCCCTTTGGTCAGCAGTGCTGGCTGTCAGCTCCCAGCTCCTTGTGCTGCTTGGCAGCTTGAGAAACTGAAGGGACCATAACTCTGGGTAAGCACTGCTCAGCAACGACTAAAAGATACCAAGATAGCAATTACAGAAAATGAACTCTGTCCCAACTGAACAAGTACACTTGCCATCAGACTTCAGAGCACAGCTGGTTGCTGCAGTGTTTTGGCAGAGTTGTTGTCACGTTTATCAGCTGAGCATTCTGGTTTTATGGCACCGTGCTCTGCTTGTGACGGGCTAGGATTAGGATTTTGGGAAATTACAATATCTTCATCCACTAATAACACTTAATGATTTTATCCTTCCAAGACTTTAAAAAGATTACTTGGTTGTCTTGGCTCCCATCTCTGAGCTGAGTGGCCATCATCCCCCGTTGCTCTTTAAGGATTTAACATCTGTAGGCCAGTGCTTCCAATGTGACTTTTGTCCCTCCCAGTGTTTCTTGCTCTGGTGGGTCTCAAAGAAGAGCAAGTGGTAATTCTGCACATAGCTTTGGAATATATTGGCTGTTCTTTTTCCAAGACTTCCTGATAATGCTATGTAAAATCAGGCAGGAGAATGAAAAAAACCAAACTTTTCAAGAACATTTCAAGAAGAGAATGCCATAAAACTCACTGTGCACTGGCTGTCCTTGGTCCAAAATTCTCCTTTCCTCAGAACTTTCCTTTAGATAGAAACAATACTTAAAAAGGGAGTTCTGACACTTCCCCCCCTTGCCTTTCATCCATGTCTTTTTTGTTTGTTGCAGGTTTTGTTTTGTTTTGATTTCTCCTGGGGAAGAATGAAGAGCGTTCTCTTGCTTAGCCTGTGTGTCAGTGCATCTCCAGCTATTGGCTTCCAGGCTGGAGGAGCGCTCTGTCCACTGCACTGTTCTGCTTGTCTCAAGATGGCCACCAGGCACCTCTGGGGGAGTGCCTGTCAGAGGAGTGATCAGAAAACAGCCGTGGTCTCACAGCAGCACTGCAGTAGCTCACATTTTCCTGTGTCTGAGGAGTACTTTGATCTGGTAGATGTGCCCTCGTGGCATCAAACAAGCAGGGAAATAAAAAGGAATGCCAAATTCATTATTTCATTAAAAATCCTGTTTCTGTCTCAGCGCTATTTTGCCAGGTCTTCCCCATTATTCCTTAATAACTAGACTGAAACTGCCTAATGTATTTTTAGTAAAAATAACTCACTGTTAGTGAGTTAGGTATGAGACACAACAGCTTCTGAACTTCTATGGAATTACCAGTTGCTTTTGTGCTGGTAGACTTTATAGAATGCTAAATTTCAGGTGGAATTTAGTAACTAGTAGTGTATCTGAACAACTGATTTTCTTTTTTTGTTCTTTCTTTAAGTGCACAATTGGGAAAAGTGAGACAAACTCACTGATGCACAGAGCTGTTTGTGCTTGGCAGCCAGGCAGACAACACAGCTGCTGTTGGAACACACTTTTTGATTCTCTTTCTTCTGTTCATCATTTGGTCACCATACTCGGTTCCTTGTTGTTTTTCTGAAATTGAGATTTTGGTTTTGTTTAGTTATCTTGTTTGAGAACATGAATCATCCATTGGATGAGTGATTGTATGACAGACTGTCAGTTACTTGCCAAAGGTACATGCAATTATTAAGTTGCCACAGAGTTTTAATTTTCGGGGCGGAGATTGTAGTTAAGTGCTACTGAGAAAAGAAGTTCAGGTTCTGTGACTCTAACCAAGCAGCATATGTACTTCATGCACAGAGGAGAGCTGTGGAAGATAAAGAGTGTTACAGGCATGACTGAAGACCTGATACAAATGTGCAGCAAGCCAGTCTTTCAGAACAAGATGCTGCCAAACTGTGTGTGTGATAAAGACCACTGTCTGAGGCATTCTCCTGATGTAAATCATTTTACTGTAATGTCTGGCTCTTGGTTACATAACCGAGCCTTTTTCCTTAGCAGCTAGGAGTGCTGGAAATGACTTTTTTTTTTCCTTTTAATAGGTAATTAGATTGGAGGACAGCCAGCATGGCCTGCGATCTGGACATCATCAAACAATTGCAACTGCAGCATCTTGCTCCTGTGAGTGAACACCCAAGCAGCACGTGGCTGCAGACTGCAGGGGATGGCTGTGCAGGTCGAGGTACATTCAGGGCTGTGGTGATCTCAAGATTTTTGTGGAATCCCTGTATTCCTAACACTGATATCACAGGCAAGTTAAGTTGTCCATTTCACTGAGCACTCCCTATATCTGACCACAGCTATAGGTGGAAGATGCAGATGTTCACAAGGGATTCCATGTATCCCTTGGTGATGGTGAATAATTTTCTACAGATGACAGCAAGGCTTCAGAGACTTGTGGCAAATGGTGCTTGGTGTGCAAGGAGCAGCCCAGAGCCTGAGGTCTCAAGAAAGGTTGTAGATTAATATGTGGGACATCTTTTTGTTCTTTGGGGCCCAGGTCTCATCCTTGTTGCTGTACACTTAGCATGCACAGTCAGACATAAAGTAATTCTTAATACAGCAGCTCTGAACACTTTATTTTGAACTTGCTGTATATTTTGTATTCAGGTGCAGGCAGCACATTCCAGGAAAAATAATTGGATCCTTGAAAATGGGAGTATGTAAGAAGTACAAACTGAATGCATTTACTTTTGGCAGAAATTCTGGACAGTGCAGTACTTGATCCAAGGGAGTAAGAAGGCTATTATCATCCATTATCTTTCTGTGCTTAAAGCCACATTTTCCTGAGTGCTTTTCCCCTGTGTGAGTGCTGATACTTTCAGCATAAGGAAGGATCTGAGGTTCCCTTACAGTGATTATACTGCATCACCTCATGTTCTCGAATGTAGGATGCACTACCAATCACTCATGGACAGTGACTTTCATCAGGCAAAGCAATTTGAAGATCAGAGGTTGCTAGGAGTAAACAAAGAGTTTATGATGAACAGGAAAATGAATTCATTAAAAGAAAGTGCTGCGTCTTAAGAGTTCAGGAAGATTAGGGGTACAAGATAATTGCAGATGACCAGTGGAGTTGGATCTGGCAGAGGAGACTGAAAAAATACTGCAAAAGGCCTTAGTCATGTGAACGGGTAATTTTACAAGAAGTGTCTGATTTGCATTTAACTTTCCACATGGGTGAAATTTTTGCTAAAGTCAGGATAGCAAATTACCATACTGCATATGAAATTGTAGTTCCTCCTAGTGAATGCTGACAAGGTACTGTCACTTGTCGTGCAAAGCAGTGAGGAGTCAGAGCTGCTCCAACAGAACTCTGTCTGGTTGTAACATATTTTTCTTTAGTGCCACATTTTTGTGTAGTTCAGAATTTAGGGAAATCAGCATTACAAACAGTCTCAATTTGGTTTAAAAAGCATTGTTTGGTAACATGTTCCTATCATGGCTTTATTAGTCTGTGCATATTTAAGTGGGATTAAATGTATGATTACTTTCTGATTTTGTGTTGGAATATTTTTGTCGCTTTGACTTTCCTAGCACAACAAATGCAGAGTGCTGGTATTGGAAATGAATTGATTATAATTTTTGTTTCATATAAAGATATGCATATGTGTCACAGAAGACTTTTGGTCTCACCATTTCCACTGAATGAATTTGAATGAAGGAGTAATTTACCAGGAACATGAATACGACGGATCACTTCCTGAGCAAATGTCCAAATTACTGCCTTTGAGAACACAGGGTATTTGATAAATTCATAATGGACAGATTCCCTGCTGCTGATGTACAACTGTACTAGAAATAAGGAATAAATTGCCAGTGGAAATTTGCTTTATACACCACAGTGATCTTGATACGTATCCCTACCTGCGGCCCCTCACTGCGTACTTAGCTGGCGTACCAAATGGCATCTTAGAGCAGGCTGATCCTGGCTGCCAGTAGTGTTCTTCTTTTTCCTCCTCATCACACCTGTCATCTCCTCCATTTGCATGTTAGCCCACTGCCTGTGTTATTTAATCACGGTTATTGAAATGAGGAATGAGGTTCTGCAGGGGTGCTGTTTGTAAATACCGCCTGAGAGCGTGGGGAATGCGTGTCTTTGCTCTGGATTGTGGAAGCAGTTCGGTCCATTGCGGATGCCAAGAACCACAAGTTTAGAAGGGAGAACAGGGACTGAATCTGTGTTTTGCTGGAGATGAGCCGCTGTGTAGTAGATGAGGCGCTCAGACCACATTATCCTTGTAGATGTGTGACTAACAGAGGAGCTTTGGGACTTGGCAGGGCTGATTGTGCTGAGAACTCGGTGTCCGCACGTGGATTCCTGCCAGGCGGAAAGGAACGGCTGCACGCTCAGCAGGTGGCCCTGAGAGAGCCCTGAGCTCAGCAGGGCTGGTGCTGCCTCACAGCTGTGCTGGGCACCTTGTGCCGAGAGACCGTGGGCAGCTTTGCTGTTATTCATGCAGTCTATTTGCATTTGGGAGTATTAAAAGCTGGTGTGATTCCTTCACCAGCACAACTTGCAGTTGCCTGTGTGCTCTCATGATTTCAGCTAGGCTGCCTCTTCTGCCTCTTGCCTATCTGTTGTGCTTCTTTGCAGGACTGATACGGAAGTGATGCATCACACAGGCCTAGTGATGGTAACATTACAATTACTTTGTACACAGGTGTCTTTTTAACGTGCTGGATGGCAAACGGCAAACTTTCCAAGTGCAGGTTTTCTGAGAGAAGCCTTCTTAGTCCATAAAGCACTCATTGCTTAATTCAGATTCTTGCATCTTTCTCTTATCTCGCAGAGTTGGGATTGTTAGGATGCAGGCTAATTACTAATGGAAGGAATTTGATCAGTACAGTTGATATAACTTGAGAGACTGTTTTTGTGATGCTGTGTGTTGGAGCAGAAGGTGGCTTATTCACAGGCCCTGAGCTGCAGCAAAACATCCTGCTAAGCTACAGCTTTGTCTGGTCAAGAAGCTGATTCCTCAGTGCTTGTGCGATGTGCTAAGATGCCATGTTTAAGCAGAAGCATTTGTACCCTTACAGTTACCCACTGTTATCCATGGAGCCTGCAGAGCAGAAGCATGCAGACACAAGAAGACATGGCTGGCTGTGCCCCATGGTGTGTGTGTGTGTGCATGTCTGCACGGGGGTTTGCAGGCATATGGAGCCATTTCATGGTTGTGTACAAATACTTTAGAGCAGTTTATTCAAAATCAGGTCTGATTGAAGTACTGATGAGATCCCTGGGACTTTTTATTGAAAATTCATATTTTAGAAATGATTGATATTCATCATTACAGTTTTCTTAAATGAGAGACATGGACACTTAGGATTCATACTGCATCCATAATTGGATTTGATGATGATAAGGTACATACTGCCATCACAGTGACCCTCAGTGACTTCTTAATTTAAAGCTGGCAGTACATAAAGGCCGTAACAGCTCTGAAGAGTCTGGGAGAACAAAAAGGGCTCATAATTATCTCACAGAAAAGTGGTGAAATGAAAACACACAGTTCACGCGCATGAATTTTCAGTATGCAGAATGGAAGTACCAGCTGCCGCTGGATTCTTGAGGGCATGTGTTCATGCTTTCATTGCTTGTGCCATCAAAATTGCTGCACTACTCCGTTTTAATCATGTAGAGGCAGCAGTCATGTTACTTTGTGTGTACAGCTAGAGAGGTGTGTTAGAAGCCAAGTCCCAGTGAAGCCAACTTTAAAGTAATCGTCAGCTGAGGTTTTCTACTCTTGAGTGTGCATGATGGAGCAGTTAATGGGAAAGCAGATTTCTTACAGTATTTTTAATGAGTGCAATAACTGGCTTTGCACTCAATTAAGAAAGCTGTGAAGAGCCTTCTATACAAGCAGGTAGCTGAAAAAGCCATTGGCCTCACTGCCAAGCACAAGTGTGTGGTGCCTTCGGGCTGCCTTCAGGCTGTAGGAGCATGAGTGCAGGCAGCTTGTTGCTGCTCCTTTGGGATGGCTGTATTCATGTGAGAAAGGCCCAAGGGGATCTTACTGCTGTGCAGGAGTGCTCTCAGGGGCAGTGAAGCAGCAGCACCCTGGTGCTCCTCACTGTGCTCAGGGGCAGGACGATGGCATTGGGCACGGCCCTGTCAGCGTGCTCTGCTCTGTGCTGACTTGGGACTGGCAGATGTTTTCTGGTGAAGAGTGAGGTGGTAGTTGGTTTGGACAGACTGTTCTGAAAAGACTTGTTTCCATTGAGCAGGGCAGTGTGGCTGCCCATGTTCCTTGTGCCCCCTGCAGAAGGGTGGAGCTGCTCAGTGCGCAGTACCAAGCTGCTGTCTAAAGATTTCTGTTTGAGGAGGAGGAATGAAGGGAAGCTGGACAGAACGTCACAGAAATACAGACTTAAATGTTGTTTCCCCAAAATACACTTGGTGTCATGACTTGTGTAGTGGAGGATGGACTATTAGGGGCTCTAAGGCAAGCGATAACTTCAGCCCTAAAAGACTTGTGGCCTTGAGGCACTGATATATGCTGCCTTAAAATCATAAGAGAACTGCTTCAGAAAGCAGCTGGGTTTGAGAACACAATGCACCAAATAAGCTTTACTTTTTTTAGGCTGTGAGCGAAAGGCACTCACAAATCTCCCATAGAAGTAAATGCGAGGGAAAAAGTGCTTTTTTTGCAGACAAACATGCAGCTCATCAGACACGGTCTCTGCACTGCTCCCTGTCTCCATTTTGCTCGTTCTTCATCTCTCCTGGTTGGCTTCGTGCTCTCTGTGTCTGTCTGCTCCTGTTTGGCTCCCAGGCCTCATCTAGGCTTCTGGAGATACTGCTGCCAGAAACAGCCGTCGCCTGGGGCTTTGAGGTAGCAGTTCTCTGGTTTATCTCTCCAGTTAATAACTGTAAGCTGAAGAAAGTTTCTTATTTACATTTGTTTTCACACACATAGCACTGAAGTTAAATATGTAGAATCTTACGCTCTTTTTTTTTTAAGCAAGACTATAAGCATACAAATCAGGCTGTTGTTTGAAGCTCAGTAAACATAAAGGAAGCAGCATTTTAATAAAAATGAAGAAGTGCAACCTGATCACATTTCAGCACATGTATATTTCATAAGTACATTTTCTGCAAAGCAAATACAGTATGAGATTGCTGTTACACATTTTCTCATCTCCTTAGCTTTTTCATCCTGAAGTAGACTGCCACTGCATAAACTAATGATAATGTGATCCATATTTTCTAATTTATGTGGAAAGCAGGCTAGTAATACAAAGCATTTTACATCTTTGGTATTCTTGTCCCTTGCCATTTTTCAACAACTATGCTGATTCTCTTCTGTTCAGTTTAATTTTGTGTATTTGACTTTGTACCTTTAGTTACTAAAAGTGCCTGTTTCTGAGGATTCAGTGAGATAGCATGATGTGACAGGTACAAGGCCTTTTACCCCGTTACACAGGATAGTTGGGTAATGAAGATGTGGGCTCTGTCCTTGAGCTGCACGGTGGCTGCGTGCGTTGGGCACAGCATTGACCTAAAGCTGACATTTGAAACGGAGCAATGAGAAATTGTCTCAAAAAAGGCAGAAAAGGGACAACAGTCAGAGATGTTCTAAAAATTCTGGAAGGGCCCAGCCGCTAAATGAATTCAGATGGGGATACGGCGAGTCCTGCCTCCCGTGGATGCATGAGTGGGTGCAGACAGACCACAGCAGCAGCACTTCACAGCTTCTGATCTTCTAATGCTCCCTGTGTCCTAAGAGGAGTTGGGAACAGGCTGTAATGCTCACGTGAAGGTGTCTGTGAGAAAACCTCCCGTTTCCTCATTTGTTTGTTTAAGACAGACGTGGCTTAGGGGATTCTGCTTCCAGGTCAGCTCCTGCAGGCAAAGAGCAGCCACCTGAGCAGCACGAGGCAGTGCGTGTCTTGCAGCAGCCCCTCTCACATCTCTGCTGTTTGTCTGCTCTTTGCAACAGAATCTCAGCCATCAGCATTTGTTTCTGCCTGAAATCTTCTTTAGAAATCTGCTATGAGTGTGTGCTTACTTTAGTGTTTAAAACAGGAGAAATAAAATATTTTTTTCTGTTTTTTACACATCAGGTAAGGGTCTGCTCAAACCTTTCAAGAAGCCCACGTGAGACCTGTGGAAGAAACTTGCTTGAGGGCTAGTGCTTGCTAGTTAATGGCTTCTGCTCTCCTCTTCTGGTGCTCTCCTCACAGGGTTCTTGTTGTCTTTGTTCTAGGAGTGGATTTGTTGGAAACTTTTTTTACAGACTCCTACTTTGTACAGACTTTCTTTACCTGTGGGCAAGATACTGTTTTCTTACACAAAGACATCACAGCATTGCTGTGTGAAGAAGGAACTTTCAGACGTAGGGAATGATGGACTGCTGAAAGGTGCCTGCTCACAGAACAACATGCCAAGAATCTGAAATGTATTTCTGTATGAAATGCTCGTCTTTGAAAGCATGCACTCGCTGGGGGTTTTTCGTCTTGCGTGGTCTGTTCAGAGCCCTCAGCCCTGGTTCTGGCTTCAGCATGGATGGGTCATTGCAGTTGTTTTCTCTCATCTGCACTTGGGTAGTTTTCCTTGAAAGATTCTTCTTCCTGCTGTCACCCACGTGCTGACGGATACTTTCCATTTTTGGATGGTTGAAAAAATATTTTCCATGTGATAACAATTGGAAAGCTCTAAATTGCAGGTGGTGCTTTTGTTTTGCATTCCTTTGATTTTTTAATGATATCCTATTTACTGTGATTAAGGAGGATTTCCTCCTCATTAATTTGCCTTTCTCACCAAAGAGGTTTCTGACTGATGCGGAGGAGTGCACGTGTGCAGCACGGTGCTGCCTGAGGCTGGGAGCTGTGCAGGGCTCCAGCCTGCGCCTGCAGGAGCGTAAATTCAGGAACAGCGCGCAGGTCTTGTGGCTCCCTGCATTACGCAGCAGGACTCTGCTTATTTCTGGGTTTTTATGGACAACTCCTGTGATGATTTTGTTTCGAGCTCCATATTTAAGCACTGTGATTATGTAAGACCATCTGTTGAAATGTATTGAGTTTAACTAGTGAGGCGTTCGTGTCCCTTGCCAGTGTGGTGTCATAATAACCCACTGAATCAGGGAAGTGTCTGAGTGAGCTTAAAATTTGCAGGTCTAAGTTTGTCCAATAAGCTTGAATTTTTCTGGTCTTATCCTCTTAAGTAAATGCTGCTTTTATGAAGCCTGAGTATCTTGAATGTTTTTCATCTTTATCCGTGTTAGGAACTCATGTTTCCTAATGTCAGTCATGTGCCTTTTCTTCCACTTCATGTGAGCAGGTGTAAGGATTAGGAAAAGTTATTTCCATTTTGTGGTATGGTTAATTTTTAATAGGATTGTGTGGTTTAATGTTACCACGAAAAGAGAACTGTATTTCTTCTCCCTACTGCATATATTTGAAAGATGGACTCAGCTCTGCAATCTGTGCTGATGTGAGTAATCTTGTTTAGTTTTTTGTGAACTGGTTCACAGGGTGACAGCATGATTCCTGAATCCAAACTTGCAGAATAAGGCTATCCCAATTTCTTTGTGTAGAACTGTATGTGGTGCGTGATGTTGGGTTGCAGTTTTGTGACGTTTTGTTGTAGCTGCAGAGTAATGTTGCTGGCCGCTGGCAGAAGGCGCTGCAGGGTGTCTTGGTGCAGATGAGCGTGTTCAAATTAGAGTGAGGTTGTTCAGGGTCATGAAGTACAGGTTGTGGCGAAGTGGAACATGGGAAGCAGGAAGAGAGAAGAGAAAGGATGCAGGACAGAGGCAGAGGAAAAATGTGACATAAGAAAAAGAAAAGGCAAGGAGGTAGTAGGAAGCAAAGATTTCAAGAAAGGAAAAATAGGCAATTAGGTGTGTGGGAGAAATGGAGGAGTGAGATCAGAAGTGAGCAATGGAAAATCCGTGAGAAAACCTCTGTATCACAATGGAAGTAAAAGAGTAGAACGAAGGTCTGTTGGTAGAATTGAGAACAGGATTTTTTCCTTCTTTTCGTTTCCTTTTCTGTTTCATTCTAAAGCTTCCTTTTGCTATAATGTGATGTCTTCTGTTCCTTTTCCTTCTATCTCTCTTACATTTTGTTTTCTAAGAACATCAGAGCTGTGTTTGATCATGACATACAGCTGACTGCAGCTTTTTCGCTGCACAGTTGAGCTGGAAAGCAGCTGATTTGAAATCTGCTTTATTCCAGTTTGAAGACTTCATGGATTCACATAATAAATAGAACTAGCATAGTCTGTCAATTAAGTCATGAATAAGTAGAATCCTCACTCTTTTCTCTGGAAAGGAATGTTGGTGCATATCTTACTCTTCGTGTTGCCAACTTAGATCTAAACCTGAAAATGTTTTCATTGAAAACCAGTGTGTAGGGAACTGATACTGCCCAGTTTGTTTCTGTGGTAGATGCTATTGCTGCACTAAAAGCTCCCACTGATCCATCTGACTGCCTTTACGAAGCTATAAATGATGCTTCAGCAGAGACCTGATCCTTCTGGAGCAGAAGGGCTGTGTGGAAGTAAGTAAGGAGCTGCGTGACTGAGGGAAGGACCTGAGGAAACTGAAACACTGCTGTAGTTTTGAGACTTGAAAGAAAAAGAAAAAAAAAAAGGCTCAAGAAGACCATTTTGGTGTTCAGACCATCACCTTGGGCAGCATGAGAAGTGCTGCCAGCAGCTTGAAGGCGGCGATCCCTCTGCTCAGCACTTTTGAAGCCAGGCCCCCGGTGTAGGAGGGATGTGGGCACTCTGGGCAGAGCCCAGCAAAGGGCCACTGAGGTGCTGCAGGGCCCAGAGCATCACTGCAGGGAGGAGAGGCTGAGAGCAGGGGCTGCTCGGCCGGGGCAGCTCAGGGATCCCACCTGCACCCATCAGCGCTGCAGGAACGCCGGGCCAGGAGCCAGCTGTGTCAGCACAGCCCTGCCCTCAGCACTGCTGGGCCGGAGCTGCACAGGGAGCAGGGCTGCAGGGCTCTGATGCCTGGGAACGAATGTGACATCTGCTGAGGCTTTAAGCAAGAGGCGCTGCATGCTTTACTGATAATTCCAATTAAACATTAATTAAGAAGCAGATGATGAGCCTGACCTTGAATCAGTTCTTAATGATGGTGTATTTTGTTTCTGTCTCACTGTAAGAACTCTGTTGTACTTGCTGAAGAGGCATGCTTTGAGTAGGCAGTGAAAGTCATTGTTTTCCCTTATTAGGTATGAATGAGTCTTTGCACATTAGGCCATTGAATTGCAGAAATCTTTCAGTATTCCTTCAGTATTGTTTTAGTGATCCAAAATTAGCAATAAAGTACGTATGAGGAAAGCAAGCTGCCATGAATATACGAGATTTTAAGTGCTTTCTGGTGTAGCATTAACCCTCAGGCTGTGATGTTTGTAATAAATCAACCAAACCTCCACATATAAGGCATAATTGACTGAAAATCAGTCTGAGCAAGTCTACATGGCCCAAGGGACTTCTAGATGGATATATCCCTTTTAAGCTCTGCGTTTTCAGATGAGAGTTTACCTAGTTTGCTACTACCTTCCTGTCAATATTATTGCTTTCCTGCCAATATTATTAGTTTCTCTTGAGAATTTTCTTACTTATTAGGGAAATGTTAACGTAATGCATTCTGAATAAATAATTGCATAAAAATGACTATGGTTTTGGACAGACTTTTTTTTCCCCTTTTGCTACTATTTGTAAATATTTGTATGGATTCACTTCAGATTTGGTTAATGATTTTACCAAATATGGTTTATATAAAGGCCCTTGAAAATCTCTCAGTATTCATTAAGCGTTGGATTGTGACGGTAATGCTGTGCTGAGTTGTGATGTTACAATAGCTGCCATACTTTGCCAATAGGCAGAGAAAAGACATTCTGGTTCCTTTCATCTCCCAAACTCAAGTACAGTTACAAAGTAGGCTGTCTGCAGTGAAGCCCCAGACAAAACAGCCAGAAGAACTCAACTGCTTAGAACTTTTAAAATGATATTAGGCATTACGGAGTATCAAATGAGTGCCTTTTGGTGTTGAAAAGAACAGCCAGACTGAAATTATCTGTGATCAACACTGTGTTTTGTTCTGCACCAAATGTCGTGGTCCGGTAGTTGAAAATGATGGACTTCAGGAGATACACAAGTGCTGTCTGGAGCATTAAGCTATCATTAGTATTTTTTCTACCTTACGACGCTCAGCAGAGTGCAGAAGCATGCTCTGTAACTGCACATGTGTGATTAGCTTTTAGCAGCCAAACCTGAGTCGTTCCCTCATCAGGAAACAGATGTGTCTGTGTGAGTACACTGAGAGGGCATGGCATAATCAGCTGTAAAGTGAGTTATTTACTAGTAACATAGCAATGAATTGGTCTCAGTCCCCTCTACGAGCTTCTTTGCGTTCTCATCAGCTTCTCAAATAGCAGTGGGTAACTTTAATGGCACTCTTAATGCTTCATGGCTCATGTAGCTGTGGGAGCTGGCAGGCAGAGGCCCCCGCGGCGCTCCTGCCCTGCCGACCTCTGGTGCTGCATGGAACTTTTCCTAAGAGTTTTAAAAACAAAAATCCAATTATGGATAAGGGAAGTCTGCTTAGAAAAATGTGAAGCTGAAAGCTGTCCTGAAGCGAAGCGAGCGTTTTCTTTGTGAGTACAGATACCAGGAAGTGAAAGGTGGTGGGAAAGTGCAGCTGATTGCTTCTGCAGTCTGCACCATTCCTTCCTTGCTTCCTTCAGGTTCCGTGGACACACTGTCCTTTTGAAGAGCTCATGCTTCAACTGAATCTTTCCATTCCAAAAAATTAGAAGTTCTTCTGTAAGAGGAATGTTTTCATTTTGTCTTCTCATATATTCTCATTTCTGCAGCTTTTCAGATACAAACACAGTCGTTCTTAGCATCAGCAAAGTTAACAGACCTTATTACCATCACTCAGAATTAGTTAGCAGCCCTTTCTTTATTCAGCATTAAGAAAAACACTCCAAAAACATATCCACGTTTGGTTGCCATTTGGGGAGGGAGTTTGAGGAGGTGGTTGGACTGGGTGATGTTGGAAGTCTTTTGCAACCTTGATGATTCTATGATTCTGAGTGTCATTTTTAGGGACTCCAAACACAGGTGACACAAAAGCAGTGGCTAGAGCTGGCACATCAATTCTCAGCCCACATAACCTCTAAAATCTTTTCAAATTTATTAGAGTTGTGGAAAACAAGCATTTTTTTTAGTATTCTTAGAGAATGTGTGAAGTGTGCCAGACCTGCTTTACCTCATGCATTTCTGTTACAGCATCACTTGTGGGGTTTTTTTCAGCTCCCTTTTCCTGTTTTTCTGACCTGTTCCAAAGCTTCATGTCAGAATAGAAGTCTTCCTGACGAAGCCCCAGGAAGATGTCTCTAAGCAATAGCAGTCTTCTGTGCTGGGAGAAATTAAGACGTTTCCTTGTCTCCTTTCATTCAGGCTGCTGAAAGGCTGCCATCTTCCTGCGGTGCTGCTCCTCTCCTTGGGACTCCTCTGGGAGAGCCCAGCCTGTTTCTGCCTCTGTGCTTGTTTGGAGGATTCCTCCTGTGGTGCATGAAAGCCAGCTCCTTCCTTAATATAAAGACCCTTAGTCTTCATGACGTGTGTGTGTGTGTGTGTAGAGTAGGCAGGATTCCCTTTTTCCAAACAGGTTTTTCTTTGCCGTGACGTGCAGTAAGTTGTGTCCTGTGCTTTGTCCGTGTTCTTTGGACATCATTTCTGGTAACGTTTGTGCTTTCAAATTAAAGCAGTGCTGTCCTCTGTGCAAAAATTGCATCACTTCAAGAAATCCCCGTGCTAGAACAGTGATAACTTTGTTGGTGTAAGTAAAAAGCAGTCATAGCCAGAAAATGCAATTTCTTAGCTCTCTAGAGGCAGAATTATGTTCCAAAGCATTCAGTCTTCATTCATTAGAACTGGGTTTGATGCTGACTCCTGAGGGTGAATTTCATGGTCTGCTCATTCAGCCTTCCTTGAAGGTTAATGGGAGAGAAAATAGTGAGGAAGTAACTATGAAAAGAGAAATGAAAAGGGAAGACAGCCCACTGCGCAGCTCTTGAGACTATGAGCGGGCAGTGAAATGTGCAAACAGAGTTACAAATGGCTCCTGTGGTCATTAATTTTATTACCATTGGAAAAAGTTCCATGTATACAGCTGATTTTCTTGCTGCTTCCGGATGGGTTCATAGCTGGGTCACTCCTTGCCTTCTTGCATTTTTTTCATCCTGTCAGAAGGGGATAATTGTTTCTCTCCAGCTGTTCGGATTCTCCATTTAACTCTCTCAGTGCTGTTTTGCACAGCAGTTAGCTATCACTGCCCAGCTCCTGCTAGCAGAGCAGCATCTCCTTTTCTCCAACATGGTTGGAGAATGTGGTTAGCAATGTCTAAGGTAGGGTTGGTTCTAGAGCACATTGTTACATTTACTGGTATTTGTTCAGTGGTTAGGTAGGCTTGCACTAGTGCAGCTAGTGCTAGGAAGCTGTGCAGCAAAATTAAAAGCATTCATATCATGCTGTTCCATGAATTATATTCATAGCCTGCTGTGCTCTCTATTAGAAAGCAAACAGTTACTGTGAGGAGGTGCACTGAAGAATAGCATCCTGCTAGCTGTCTGTCTCCTCCTGTCAATTCACTGAGCTGGTGGCTGCTCAAAGAAAGTGACATGGCGAAGTGTCTTGTCTCAGGAGAGCCATTACACCGCAGCTTGGAGAACGTGTTATTTTCCATGTCTTAACTATCCAGACTTGAGCTTCTCTCAACTTTAATAGCTACAGATTTTGCTACTGTCTCTGTCTTGCTATCCACTAGAAGAACAACGCCTTCCTGAATGCAACTGTCCCTTCTCTTCCTGGTATATACTGCCTCTTCCTTAATAGCTCTTCCTTTTCACTGTTGCCTTCTTGGAATCACTGTTACCTTAGAATAGCTTGTTTCTCTTCTCCCCACTTGGCACATTTCCTGAATGACAGCACCTGATCATCTCTGGTAATGTGTGTACAGTGTAACCAGATGGGTTCATTCTCATTTCAGCCATCTTGTCTGTTGCTGACCTCACCGAAGTTTTGGCAGTGTTTTCATTTTTCACTACCATGCTGTGCACAGGGAGAGACATGCACGTCACCTTTGTACCCCACCCAGTGGAAACATTGGGGCTTTCTCACTTCCAGCTCCATCTGTCTCTTACTAACACTACAGCTCACCAAAAGCGTTCAGTTCACTGCAGTCTCAATCTCCTGTCTGTGTTTACAGCACAGAAGGGAGTCATGGTGGTCTGGCAATGGGCATTTCTTGGAATTAGCACATCTGCTCAGAGAGGGTGCTGCTGCTCACAGGGACAGCTTGTGACGTGTTACTGCATGGAGCAGAAATCCACTGCTTTTAAAATGAGCATCTGCACAGCATGATTCTGTTTTGCTTGAGTTGGAGACGCTGCAGTCCAGCCAACAATGAGTATATAAAGTTAAATCATATTTTAGGTGTAATGGAATTATTTCTGATTTACACTGCTCTAATTGCTCAAATTCAGTAAGCACCCTTTCCCTACAGCACAGCAATACAGCTGCAGCGGAAATGGATTAAGAATAAAATGTCTGCCTTTGATTAGAAGCCACCATTGATGAAGTTCATCTGGAACAAATAAGCAGATGCAATAAGAAGCTGCAGTCTAACCATCTTATGCCTGAAAACGATGTCTGAATCCAGTAGAACAAAAACCAATCATTTGGTTTGGCATTTTTTTTGAGAGCCTGTTAAGGAAGAAATCTGAAAACAAGTGCTTTTGAGGAGTAAATTACAAAAGCATTTGTGGGATTATATACGGTTATGCCAGCTTTTTACACAGTGTGACAGTGACAGGACGAGGGGAATGGCTTTACAGTACAAGGGAGAAGTTGGGTTGGATGTGGGGAAGAAATGTTTTATCAGAGGGCGGCGAGGCGCTGGCACAGCTGCCCGGAGAGCTGTGGGTGCCCCATCCCTGGAGGCGTTCAGGCCGGGTTGGATGGGGCCATGGGTGCTGATGGAGTGGTTGGCAGCCTGCCCATGGCAGGGCTTGGCACGGGAGGATCTTTGAGGGCCCCTCCAGCCTGAGCCGTCCGTGATACGATATGGTTCTGGGATGCTACTTGATTTACTTCACACACATTCCTGAGTTGCTGCATGCAGCATCGTAGAAATCCTCCCATAGATGCCGAATGCTGCTGACTCTCTGAAGAGCTGCTGTTGTGCAGTGCTGATTGAAATGAGGCCAGGAGAGGAGATCTTCACGCTTTACATATTCTCTCTTTGTGGCCAGTCTTTAGCACAGAAAATTTGCACCGGGATAAATGAATGTATATTGCACAAGACAGTGTTGTATTGGGACCCTCCTGTCATCCAGGAGTCTAAATGCAGAGAATAAGGGGAATAGGTGGTAAGGATCCACAAATCCCTGCTTTCTTTGACGCAGTCTCGATGAAGGACGTAGCAGCAGATAAGTGAGTCTTTCTTTCTCTTGGTTTCTGCAAGGTCATCCGTTGTGGTTTTGACACTGATATCCTCCTGTTTGTTTAGAAAACATGGGAGTAGAAGGGGGCTGTGATGAGACTGCCTACGTCTCTGCTTGCCTACCTGTCTTTGCCACCTTCAGTCTAATTGAATCTGAAAAAATTCAGTGAAATTTACGGGTGAAGTTGGAATTAGAAAGGTAGTGTACCCCTAAGTTCTGAAATGGTGCAGTAGGAACTTGTACTTTAGAAGAGAACAGTGAATCCTAGTGCAGATTCTTTTGCTCCAGCTGTAAGAGAGGTTTCAGACTCAGGTTGTACTGGACACACGAGTCCAGGATACCACGAGGCACAGCTGGTGAAGTGTAGACAGTGAAGAAGTGTGCAGAGAAGATCATAATAGGGGAGTTGTCAGAAAATTTTTGGTTGATAGCTGCAGTCAGAGCTATTACACATCCTGTGCAGGTTTAATGGCTTGGGATAGAGGAGCAAAAATTTGTATAGGTAATATAGATTTCCCAGGTAAAACATGTTTCCCAGGCATTATTAACATTGCTCTGAATACCTCACAGTAATGTGACAAGGGCAAATGAAGACAACACAGGCAGAACATAAAAACAAACATAGAATTTAAAAATGACAGTGATTGATCATGTGTCAGGAGACACTAAGATGTGCTGGAGTGATTTAAGCTGGTTTGTTGCAGTTCAGCATCTGAGCTAGTTAATAGCTGGGAAGGCATAGATCCCAGCTGATGTTTTCTTTTGTTGTTGGAATATTTATAAAGTCTCTGTTTGTATTCACCAGCACATGGGAGAGACTGGGCTCTGCTGCGGTCTGTCTCCTGGCTGAGGAGCCCACCAGAGTCTGTCTCTTCTCATCAGCTTCTCATTTTCATGAAAACTGTGAAAACTGAGTGGCTCGACACCATCAGATTGTGACTAAAATGATCATTTTGTCAAAAGAAATTGAGGAATTAAGAGTGGGAGAGAGACGTGCATCTGCATATTTCACAGGTGGCCACGTGTTTCCTGAGAAGGCCAGACTCTAATAGGTGTCCAGACGAGGGTGAATGATGCTCCTTTTTCTTCTCATCTCTTGACTGTACTTCTGACCCGGCTCACGCTGTTAATCTAAAGATTTAGAGCACTGTCCTTAATTTAATGTTGACTTGTGGGAGCAAAGGTGATGGTGATTTGTAAATACAAAGAAGTGAGCCTTGGCCTTCAACTGGCACAGCGCAGATTAACAATCAGTCGTCCATCAGGATGGATAAATCACAAAAGCCAAGTCAAATCCTGTAGAGTTAAAGGCCAGATGGATGGTCCAGATCCAGGACTGCGCCTCATGTGGAAGGCAGGATGGATGCCACTGTGCATTGCTGGCAAGATGGTTGAAGATCTGGCTGGTTGTGAGTGCAGCCCTTCCTAGTGCTGTGGCCAAGCAGCTTGGCAACTGAGAGTGAAGGACAGATGATGGATTTCCTTGGCTCTGCTCCTCACACTGTGGGCTAGCTGTGGCAGAGCCGCAGCCATGTACTGGTTTTGTCTGCCTGCTCTGGGGGCTCTGGCACCTCTGGGAGCTCCGTGCTGCCCCAGCACGAGGGAGGACAGGTGGCAACCAGGGCTGGCTCTGTGCTCCCTTACTGATGAGTGGAACTGAATGAGATTGGGTCCTTACTAACAGGTGGATTTGTAGTGTTACACAGATTACGGTGTAGCTGGAGCAGCTTCACCATGCAGTCCTTACTCAGAAAATACTGTTCCTGCATCTCTGTCGTGTATTTGAATGCAGAGTATTGCCCAAAACAAAAGAGAGGCAGAGTTCTCCTAGAAGATTGCACTGAACTTACCTGCTCACTTACTGTCCAAGTGTTGTAAATTTTGTCAGCTGATAAGCTTTATCAGTATTGTATTTTCTTATGAAAAAATGTCTGTAAATACCGAAATGCACGTGGCTGTGGTTCTACCAGTGTGATTAGAGCAGGCAGTGAGCACTTCGATCTTAATCACATGGGAAATGGAAGTTGTATAAACCCCAGACTGAGTTGAGAGACCACATACACCACACGCAGACAGGCAGCACCTTGCTGATGTGCATGGCTGTTGCCTGTCATTAATGAAGGGCTGTCACTAAGTAACTGTACAATTAGCATCCATATGGTGTGCACATGCATGCACACACGCTTGCAGGGGGAGTAGGAATACAAAAAGGCAGGCACAGCCTTCTGTTTCATCCTCATAAAAGGCTCCCGCAGCTCTTACCATGCTAAGCTCGGAGCATAGAAGTGCAGAAGAATAAAAGCAGCTCTCCAGCTGGTGATGCACAGCCACGAAGCAGCCATGGGCTTTACGGGAATGACATTTATGGCTGACATCAGATCTGAGTATTTGCATTGGATTTCAGTGTCAGCATCGGAGGTGGGGCTTAGCAGGGACACTGATCCAGCTAAGAGGCAGCTCTGTCTGGGAAGATACTCACTCCCCATTTCTCTGCTATCCTGCTTGCTTCTGACTCCTCCCTCCTGCAGCTCAGATCAGCACAGGGTGAATCCAACAGCCTCCCATTTCTACTATTATTCTCCTTGAGCTTGAACATACCTGGTGCTCTACCTTCATTTCAGCTGAACTCGTGAGTAAGGCACGTTGCCTGATATCTCTCAAAAGTGAATAGCTTGTTATTACCTGAAGAGACTGAATTAACTATCTTCCAGTATTGAAAGGGTTATGAAGAGCTGTATTTTTTCCAGCACCTCTGGTACTTCTTTGTTGCCTGGTTTTTCAAGAGCATGAGTTATTCTGGTTATCAAGGGAGCTTAAACCCGAATATTTCTTCACCGGATGCTACAAAGAAAGAAAGGAAACAAACTTGCAACGTGGAACTAACAGTTATGGTTTCAGCTTGTGAAAACTTGCAGAGTCAGTGAGAAGGCAAGGAGCAACATTTGCCGAGGACAATGTCGGTGATGCTTAGTAATTTGTCACTCAATGGGACAGGCTTCTTCGCTGAAAATCATGGCATTATAGATAAACCTAATGAGCAGAGAACTTTGAATGTCTTTCTGTTTTGCTTGACTTTTATCATTGCATTCACAGTGCTTCTGGGCAGCATTTATTCACTAGTTTCCCTGCTTAAAATGCAGAATAAATCCACAATTTCAATGATTGTGACCTCTTTGTCAATAGACGATTTGATCAGCATTGTGCCAGTGATTATTTTCATGCTCACCCAGTGGTCGGGTGATGCCCTTCCTCAGCCTCTGTGCACCACCTCAGCTCTTATATATTTATTCCAGGGCATTTCTAGCAATCTGAAAGGGTCTCTTATAGTTTCCTACAACTTCTATAGCATCAACAAAACTGAGGCAATGAACTGCAGTGCTTCGAAACGACGAGTGAGCATCATGTGGGCAATTCTCAGCATTTGGATCATCAGTTTGCTCATCTGCATTTTGCCTCTCTGTGGTTGGGGCAGATACATCCCCACCTCATGGGGCTGCTTCACAGACCATGCAAGCTCTTACATCTTATTCTTATTTATTGTCTACTCGTTGTGCTTTTGCCTCCTCACAGTGCTGTCTGTCCCTCTAACTTACCAGCTGTTGTGCTCAGATGAACAACAGCTATTACACATCGACTACCAGGAAATCTCTCGAGGCTACATCACCCCTGGGACACCTGCAGGCTGCAGTACTGCCACCCCATGTCTGTCACCAGTGGACCCTGTGGATAAAACCCTGAAGCATTTCCCAAATGCGTGTCAAAGCTCAAAGGCAGTTTTTAGGAAAGGTGTGGCTGAGGGCAGTGGACTCGAGCCCCGATGCACGAACAGCGCAAAGAGCAGGAGCTTCACAGTGGGCTTTGCCCAGAAACGATTCTCACTGATTCTTGCATTGACAAAAGTCATTCTCTGGCTTCCAATGATGGTAAATTGTCAGATTGATTTGCTTTTTCATGTTTATTTATGTTTAAATGGGGCAGGAGCTGATGTGCCATGAATTGAAATAGATGAACAGTAGCTGTTGCAGTTGTTCCTTACAGTGTACATTGTGTCAGCAAAAGTCCTTTTGAACGTGTCTGCACCGCTTTACATGAATTTAACTGCTTTTCTGCAGGCTTGACAGAGACTGGTTTGTCAGATGTTACTCTGTCATCACATCATTTGTATCACCTGAGCACAGAGATGAATAAGGTCCACCTTTTTGTGTTTCTAGCTGCCTGATGAGCATTTTTTCAGCATAGGGTCTGTGAATATTAGTAAGCTAGTTTTTGTGCCCCTCCCCATAGCGGTAAGTGACGTCCTTTGCCAAACTGGCTGAAAAATTAGATTAAAAATTATTTTTTAGAAAAATGAGATTTGTATGTATCTTTTTAATCTCTATACGAAGAGTATATGTGGTGGGGCAGGTGGTTTTTCATGTGCATGCGCTGGTATATTTGGGAACAGATATAGTCATTAATAGTTAGGAAGGAGGAGGTTGAGGGAATGGGATGTGGGTTTGGGTTTGAGTTATGTCTGGGACTGGAGTATGTGTAGACACAGCAGCTAAGCTTTCCTCAACTGAAAGAGAGTGTCACAGAGCATCTGCTGCATGGTCGTGGTGATACAAAGTTCTCCTGTTTTCCATCAGGAGGTGGAGTTCCTCAGTACCAGGCAGGAGAGACTGAGCTAGCAGTCTCTTCTGAGATGTGGACTTGGACTGTGAGTTGCCTGTATTAATGGTATTTGGGCATCTGTATTTCATGTTTAGCTCAAGTAAGAGGTTTCTCAGAAATGGAGAATGAGGAGAATCTTTGACAGTATGTTTTCTCAGCTGTCTCTTAGAAAAAAGCTTGTTAGGCTGAACATACAAACATTGAAAACTTTTACTTGTGTCACATTCATGTTCTGTTTATTCCTGGAAGTATATCATGTGCCTAAAGCAATTTAAATTTCAAAATGTCCTGCCTTTCAGATACAAATGGTTGTCCAGCACATCGTTGGCTATCAAAGCCTTTCATTTGAGACACTTAGCTTCCTGCTGACATTGCTGGCTGCCACCGTCACCCCGGTATTTGTCCTGTCAGAGCACTGGATCCACCTGCCCTGTGGCTGCATCATAAACTGCAGGAGGAATTCATATGCTGTGTCTTCAGAGGAACTCAAAAGTAAGGCTGGGAGGCTGACGTTCAGCTGGAATGTAGTTAGGAAGTTAGTAAGAGTTCTTGAAGTCATTCACCCGCAGTATCTGAATTACATGAACGTCACTTGGAGCGGTGTGAGCGATTCACAGCGTTCTGGCCAGATGGCTGGAGAAAAGTAAGCTGCCTGGTACTAATGGATGATGGGGCTTGGAAGCTTGCTGAGTTTCACTAGTCACTGGCAGAGCTTTCAACAGAGCTCTGAATGTGAACTCTGTATCCTAGTTTCCCTCTCCTCTCCAAGATGTATCTGCCAGAATCTGACTTCTAGGTGAAATACATGGACCACGTTAACTGTGGCATGGGGAAAAGCAATGTGTTAATTGTGAGGAAATTATAAGGAGGAGAACAGCTGTTGTTTCCACACCTGCCCTATAGCTAGCCAAATAGAAATCATAGTGACACAAGAAAGCAAGCCACAAAGGCCAGGAAAGGTCGTTATCCCAGTACGTTTGTGGAGTCAGTTCAAAGCTGAAGATGTACTACACAGCTGTGGCCTCAAAAATTTCACGTTTACTGCATGCTTATAAAAATTACCTGAAGGTAACTGAGGATAGCAGACCTTTATATGATAACCTCTTCAGAATTTTCTGATGGCCTTTTTTTCCTTGTGCCTCCAGGTAAAACCAGCTGCAGGAGAATGTGCTGTCTGTGCCACAGCCTGTCTCTTTAGATGCTACATGACTTTTGTCCTTTCTGTGATGAACTTGGTCATGTGGTAACTCTCAGAGAGGCAGTAAACAGAGAAATGCAGCTGTAACTCTGTGAACTTACCCCTAGTGAAAACCACATTTAGGTTTCTGTAAATGTGGGTAACGTGATATTTATGACTCAAATTTTGCATAATGTTTTCCCATAAATTTCCTGCTCACAGTTATTTGTGAAATAAATCTCCAGTGTTCATGTGTCTGTGCAGAGCTGTTGTATTCTGAGTTACAAATGAAAATACAACTCTTAAAGTACTCTGAGAGAAGTATTTGCATTGAAGGTCGATTTTCAGTACTCAGAAACGTTTCATCGTTTTGTACAGTTTTTCACCTTCAGGACTGTGGCTGAAACAGGCTGTGAGGGGAAAAGAAAGGTATTACAAAATTCAAATACTTTTTTGTGTGTAGTCCATAAAGTATGATGCACCAAGAAAATGGCAGGCAACCTAGCAGTTTCTTGGAATCCCTAGACTTCAAAATGCAGCATTTCTGAGTTCACTGACAAGGCAGTGCTATCTGAGATACTGATTCTTAGTTGTTCTTTCTTTTTATGCGTAGCAGTATGCATTAAAAAATGGGATGTGGGTTTGGGTTATCTCTGGGGCTGGAGTATGTGTTCCATGTTTTAGAATGTAAGTTTAATTACGTACGTAATGTTATTTTCCTTGTTGGCTTTGACTCTTCCTGATACAACATTTCATTCCTTTTTGCTCAGCCAAACACAGAGGTTTCGAATTCAACCTTTCCTTCCAGCACAGTTACGGAATCTATCGAATATCCCCCGAGAGCCACCACCACGATGGCGATGGTAAATCCACGTCGTGCCACAACCTGCTGGTTTGCGAGAAACCCTGCGAGCCGCCGAAGGGAGGCAGCGGCGGCGCGGCGCGGGCAGAACTCAGCACCACGGACAGCGCCCGGCCGGACCCTGCGGGCTTCAGCTCCGCGGACAGCCTGCGGCCCGGCCCCACGGGGCTCAGCACCACGGACGGCGCCAGACCCGGTCCGGCGGGGTTCAGCACCACAGACAGCGGCCGGCCCGGCCCCGCGGGGGTGCGCGGAGAGACGGCCTCGGGCCTGGGCAGGAGCGCGGATGGAGCCGAGAGGAGGCTGTCGCACGAGGAGGGCCACAAACCAGAGCTCACGGACTGGGAGTGGTGCCGGAGTAAATCAGAGAGGACCCCTCGGCAGGTAAAGTGGGCGTGTGCCCTTATTTTTCTCTTGTAATAAGAGTTACTGGTCAGTAAGGCGTAATTTTTGTTTACAGTGAAGTTTCTGTTAGTTCTGTTGATAGCATATTTATTTTTAGTAGAAAACTTTCTCAGTGTTGTATATTTTAGTAACTTCACTCCTGTTGCAGATTCTGGTCCTGCAGTGCTCCCTCATCTGTCTCCTTAATCATAGGTTTTTAATTATTACCTTGCATATACCTGTATAATCTAGCAAGATTTCAGTATGACTTTTATTAATTCATCTTAATGAATTGGATTTTTCTCTCCAGATGATTCCAAAAACTTGTATTTTTAAGAGTATTTCCAAGTATCTGGTGACATTTCAGTCATGCTTACATTTTGTGTAGGGAAAAAGGAAGAACTGAAAAAACAAACCTGAGTGGTGGAACTACAGATGAATGCAAGTTTCAGTCAAATCACGAGGACGCCTAGCAATTTTTCATCCATTTCCTTTAGAATGGAGACAATTATCAGGAGGAAGAAATTCTGAGTAATCATTTAGCTCTGTGAGAAAAGGGTTTGAAGGTGGAGTCCTAACATGTCAGTACTTCAATTTAATGGTTTCTTAAAGATGTCAATGAACACAGCTGTATTGCACAGGGGGCCTGATTCTGCGCCCTCGTGTTTGCTGTCTGCTTATAGAATCTGAAAGAGCTTTTCATAGCTTAAAGAGAAGTATCAGAACCCATAGTTTTTAAGGACATATCATATACAACTAATACAGAGCTCCTTGCTTTGTGACTCTTTCACCTATAGATGTATCTCGTTAAACGTACCCCCATTACTACAGAAGCTGGGGTTTGCTCTTAGTGATCAGATTGCATAGCCACTGCTTGTTCCAAGTGCTGAGTCCTCATTGGAGGAATCCTATCCTTGTCGGGCTGATGTCCCCTGTCAGCAACAGCAGGATCAGGGAGTTCCTTGGGTTGGAGGCACTTTTGTTCTGCCATGACAATCCTTGCTGTTAGTGCCCATGCTGAGAGTCTCTGCTTCAACTTCTCAGTTGGGTTCAGCAGTAAAAAGATGGGAGAGAGAATTGCCCAGAATTGCCATTTGTGGAATGACAGGCTGAAACTGGATCCAGCAAAAGGACAGCTATTATCTCATGTCAGAACACAGAGGAGAACTGCCAGCTTCTGTTTTCTGTAGTCAGTATTTGTTTAAGAGCAAAAATGTCACAACAGCTATTGCAGGCTGAATGCTGAAAAATGTTCAGTGTCTTAATTTTAAACGATAAAGATTGTTTGTGGTTCCCTTGTCAACTGTTTGTTAGCCTGGCAGCGAGTACGAAGTTTTCTGTTTCCTAAAAATCTGATGTTACCAACCAAAGGCCAAACATGGGCATGAGGTGCCCACGTCTAGTAGAAATAGAGATGTGCAGCAGCTGCTTGTCCCTGTGGAGTTTACATGCTGCTCTCTTCACATACTGGGCTCTGGAAAACATCTCAGGGTTGTCTAAGGACTGTAAAAGGACAGTGGTGCCTTGTGTTACCTGCACCTGCTGTGGGTGCCTTCCATAGGCAGTGGTGTTTGTGCTCCAGTTCAAAATCTTGGTCTGCATTATAAATGTACACACTGATCTGGCAGCATAGACGTAGACCCGTTCTCTCAATAAACCGGTGTGGTTTTGTGTGCATGTAAGAACATCATCTGAATGTTTTAGATGTGACGTAGTCACAGTTCTGTACTGTTGCTGTAAATTGGCTAAGGTACCTGAAGGGACAGTTTTGCCTACTCTTTGCAAGTTTCTCTTGGTGGAATCTAAAAGCAGTCAGGATCAGCTTTCAATTCATAGTGCGTGAGCAGCCAGAAAACAGATGTCCAAGGATGAAAATGGAGGATGTTAAAATATTTTTAAAATATTTTATTGCTATTATGGTTTAAGGGAACCTCATATTCTGGAGGCAGTGCTGAGCTAGGGGAAACTCGTGCTTTTGTTGCCTTTTCTGCAAAACTGGAGCTTCTGATAATCTTTCCAACATGTCAATTCAGTGAACTCCACAATGGGTGCAGCCTCTCCCTGCTTATCTGGCTTGTGAGACCTGCTGCTACCTCAGACCTTCCCCACTAAGGCAGAGCAGGAGGCCGGAAACTAGAAGCCAAAGCCAGAAGCCAGAAACCAAAGCCAGGCTGCCCAGCCAGGTGTTAGGTGAGCTCTGAGGGTTCTGCTGTGCTCTGTGCCGTTCAGTAGATGTTTGGCATTACACTCCATGTGAAAGAGGTTGGATCCTGCATGAAGCCCACAGCACAGGAGCTGCGGAGCGCTTCAAGCTGGAAGGGACCTCTGGAAGTCAATTAATCCATCTCCTGCTCCAGGCAGGGCAGACCTGAAAGCTAGAGCAGGTTGCTCAGACCCTTGGGCATAGATTAGATGTATAAGATGTATTTCGTATTCAATAGCAGAATCCCCTCTCTTTCTGAAAAACACAACTTTATAAATTGAGCCAAAGTAGGAATTTGTTTGATATTTCAGATTCAATTGATCATCCCTTTCATGAAAAATCAAATGCTCCCTTGCAGTGTGCAGTGATGAACTGCTGTTTGTGGGCAAAAGTAAATGATGACTGAACCTGCTTTTAATCTCCAAGTTCTTCCACCCTGCTGTGTGCCATTATCTCCCTTTGGCTCTCCTTGCTGTAGTTTCCAGACAGGTTTCCTTTTCCCATTTCCCATGGCTGCCGTTTCAAATTGCTAGACCTGTGACTTTGCTCTGAACAGGTGGAAGCATCTTGTTGGGAAGCAGCTGGCAATGACTGCGTGCGGCTGGCTGCGTGTGCCCAGGGGTTTATATGTCACTTTTGGACAGACTTCTTGAGTACTTGTGTTACAAGGAGTCCTAACTCATCCTTTTCTGACATTTTCCAAGTTACAACCCAGTGTGCAGTTGCCAGGCATTAGGGCTCCTATGGCCGAAAAGTTCAGGGCTTCTAAGTTACAGATCTCTTTCTTTCTGACATTCAGCACGAGCTTTCAGAGTGTCACAGTGCTGTCATTTGCTTTGCTGGTGAAAAAGGACAGTGCATGAAATTCCTGCAAGCCTTCTAAAAAGAACTTTAATGCACTTCTCAGATACATGTTGAGTGAAAGATCGCTTGGAGCCAAACATTAAATTAGGTGGAAGCCTTCCCTTTGGTTCATTCTGCCAGGAAGTGCCCGAGTATCTAAGAAAAGTCACTTTCTCCTTGTCTCACCATCATTCACCGTGTTAAGGACAGAGACTTTCTCTGGCATTTATTGGTCTTGTACTTCTGCTTGCTTTGCCAATTAAGCTTGCCAACTGGGGAGAAGATAGCATACCTTCCCAGGAAATGGATGATTATCCTAACAGGATGAAAGTCCCTCATCTTCAGTAGTTTCAGATTGTAAGTGCTTGATAACAGAAATAAGTATAGGTGTGCTTATTAGAGTACTTCCAGCTTTCTGTTCAATAAGCAGAACTTGTAATAACTTAGAGTAGGAGGAAGAATAGCAATTACAGATAAATTCTCTGTATAGCTGCAAGTGGTGTGGTAACTGTGTTCTTATGTGCTGAATTTCTGCATAGCAGAGGGTACAGGGAGTCAGCTTGAGAACTTAGTGCAAAAACATATAATCATAAAATCATAGAATTGTTTAAATTGGAAAGGAGCCTTAAAGTTCATCTAGTTCAACTTCCCTGCAGTGAACAAAGACTCCAGCAGCTCAGTCAGGTGCTCAGAGCCCTGAACAGCCTGACTGTGAGTGTCTTCAAGGGCAGAGTATCCACCACCTCTCTGGGCAACCTGTGCCAGTGCCTCACCACCTTTATTGTAAAAAAACTTCCTTATATCCAATCTAAATCTCTCCTTCTTTAGTTTGAAACCATCTCCCCTTGTCCTGTCACAACACATCCTGTTAATGAGTCTGTCCCCTTTGTCTTACAGCTCCTTTAGGTACTGACAGGCTGCTCTCAGGTCTCCCCAGCGCCTTCTCCTCTCCAGGCAGCACAGCCCCAGCTCTCAGCCTGTCCTCTTAGGAGAGGTGTTCCATCCCTAGGATCGTTTTTCTGACCCTCCTCTGGATGTGCTCCAACAGCTCTGCATCTCTCCTTTGCTGAGTACTCCACGTCTGGATGCAGTAGCCCACGTGAGGTTTCACAGCACAGAGCAGAAGGGCAGGATCACCTCCCTGCTGGCACTGCAGCCCAGGATACATAACCTCAGTCCCTTTGCACATACTTGTTGGAAAAGGGCAGTGATTTGTCCTGCAGGAAATCAGAATGCGTTTTTCTCACACAAAAATTCTATATCATTTCTGTTCTACTACCTGGTTTGAAAGCCTTTAAAAATAGATGAGTAAGTACCAGCAAATTTAACAGAATCTAGTGTAGTTACAGGGAAAAATACATTCCTTACAGAGTTCACTGATGTGCTTTTAGCTTACGAACACCCCTTTTTATTGGCTTTTGAGAAGTATTTGTGTTGGAAGTTGCCAAACTCCTAACACAAATACTTGGGAACACGAATGACAGGTGGCGAGGAGGGAAGAGGAGGAAGCAGCCACTCATCTCTGCTACTACAGAAAATCCATCTTTGAACTTCTTCTATAAAGGTTTTTATCCATAGTGTATCACAGTTCTAAAGAAGTGCAGCAGTTTCCTTGGCTCGTGTTGGCCTTTCTTCCAGATATATTTTCGCAGCCAGGGGCTGATAGGTAGCTCTGCTGTAGAAGTCCTGCTCTCTGAGCGTGCAGCAGGACCTCCATTTCAACAGAACAAAACCTGAGGGCAGCTGGGGGGCGGCATGAGAGCTGGGTCCCTGTTACTGAGAAGTATGTGGAAGGAGCAGCATGGCATAATACATGCAAAGTGCTTGAATAGAATAGAAGTGAATGGAATGGAATGGAACAGGTTCCTTGGTTTGGGAGGGACCTATAAAGACCATAATGTCCACCTGCAATGAGGACATTTCTCTGTAATGCTGACTTAAATAGTAGGTGACTTTGGATGATAGACTTGTCTTCTTGCATGTTGATACTTGAAGAGTTGAATGTCACCTATTTCCTTTTCTCACCTCTCCCCTCAAGCAATTTCCTGCTGTGTCATGTCCATTTTATTCTTTCTTTCTCTAATACTTTCCTGTAATTTTACTCAGCCCTTTCACTTAAAAGCTGTCATTTTGCCTTTGTAGCAACATGGGAAAGGTGAGTGCAAAAGGAAAGCCTCCATAAATCTTGTCTTGCTGCAGAGCTTGCACATGGCAATGACTGTGCTGACAAAATGAAGGCAGAGATGGGAATACTGCGTGCATTGCTGTGCAGTAAAACAGTGTTTATAGGCAAAAAAAATCCTTTTGGGCTGCGTTGTCAGGGTAGGGACATAGCTGGGTTTTCCCCTTTATCACTAATGGAAGTCAAGAGGCTGAACCACACACAGTGCTCTGGAGATATGTCCCTTTTTTCTGTCCCTCAGAGCCATCTTGTACGTTTCCTCCCAGCTCTGTGTCTATAGCAGGAGATTTTCAGAGGTGTTAGATGGTTGTAATCATCGTACGATGGTTTTCTGTGGTATTCTCTGAGTTACTAAAGAAATGTTAATCCTTGAGTTTCCTATTCCTCTGTCCCACAGAGTAGGCATTACATGCTGGCTAGATTAGCCCTGTGTACACTGCTCAGAACTCCAGCAAGCTGTGCAGCGACAGACCTGCTGAAATCTTACTGAGCTCTGGCATGATTTCCATCATATTTGAAGGCAGCTTGTGCTACTAGGTGTAGGCAATGGCCCAGAGATGGAGTGCATCTCTACTGAAGAGTGAGCAGAGCACGGAGCTCGAGGCGCTGCTCCATCACCTGGCACAGGTACAGCTGCAGAGTGGCTTGTGGTGTAGCAGGACTGAACCATTCAGCTGTGCTGTGTTCAAGCATTAATGGTGCAAGGCTGTGCGCTGGGCTAAAACTTCATCAGCTACTAGAAGTGATCACTAAAAGGTAATTAGTTTCAGCCAAGTGGGAATTGGCCAGTATTGAGGACCCCAAGGTTCAAAATAGCACAAGCAGTGAATCTTTGCAAGAGACTTCATCTTTGCAGGTTTGAAGTAGTTCCCCGATTCCCACTGGAAGATAAAAGCACAAAGGTTTTCTGGTTAGGCCCAGCCCTGCAGTGGCTGCAGCCGTGGAGCTCACCTGCAGCCCAGCTGGACAAGGGGTGGGTGAGAGGAGTGGGCTGCTCGTGAGGGGAGCAGGACCTGGGGACGTGAAGCCAGGCAGCGTCCCTGCGTAGCTTTGGAAGTGGGGAAGTCAGAAGCAGGTGTGGATGGGTCCTTTGGTTATTCAGACATCATCAAAATAGACAAAAAAAGCATGGCACATTTTATCAAAGTTTGTAAGTCGCAGAGGTGGGTATCGGGTGCTTTGGATCAGCCCCTGAGTGCAGGCATTACAGCTTTTAGTAAATACTCCATTATAACTAGCAGGATTTTGTCAGTGTTCACAAAGCTGTGATTACAAGAGCTGCTGGTATTTCAGACGTCCAGTGCCAACAGCCACTCCAGTACTTCATGGGAAAGTAACTCTTAACGGAGCTGAATGTTTTTTAGTGCTGGCTGCAGGGAAAGGCACAGCAGCTGGCCGGCACCACTCACTTGCCTGAGATGATTGAGGGAAGCGAGATGAGAAGTGTTGCAGCAGATGACATTTTGTTCAGTCTCTGAGCAGCAGGCACCCTGCAGAAGGCTGCCCATTTTTATTCATGGTTTGAAAGCAGAACTTTTTGTCCTGTTATTTTCAGGCCATAAAGAAGCAGTGAGAAAGGTATTAATCACTTTGATTTAGATTTTTGGACAGCAAACTGCCAGAAAATACATGTGATGTCTTTGATTTTCTGTTGAAGCTGTGTGCTGCTTGGAAGATGGTACTGTCATGGAACATGCTGTAGCTGGTTGTCCTCTTACCTTCAGTTCTGGGAGTAAAGTTTGGCTCCATTGGTGATTTCTCTGGAAGGAAAATGGCATGAAAGGAGAATGTGGCAGTGTTTCTTATTTGATACCTATATAGGCCAGCTGTGATTGAGAGGGAGGCCAAAAATTGTCATTTCTAAATCTCTCTCAGCTGCATTGTTGAAGGTTACCTTTAACATCTCATAAAATAGCAGTGTATCCCCCTTTCCTGTCCATAAATGTTCCATGCATGTTTTTGCCTCTAGTTAGGAGCCTTCAGGCAGTGGAAATCTGCCAGGCTTGCAATCTTTATAGGCTGAATTTTTTCTTCCTTTTGTGATTTGCCTCAAGCAAACTCTTTCAAAAGACTTCATGTATAGCATGTATTTATGTTCTCTGCGAAGAGAATGGGGAAGTGTGCACATCATTTCACTTAGGAGGAGTCAGTGCTGTATCTCTTTGTGTCTGGAGTTTGAAGTTTTTTTAGCAGTGATAAATATGCAGGGTCTGTCTTGCTCCAGGTAGGCTGTAAACATTCCAGTAAACGATGAATGGACTTGAAGATTGTATTTGCCTCCCACCAGCCATACAGCTGCATCTGTGCTAATTTATGGCGACGTTCTCATCCTGTATCTTCAAGTAGTGGAAGTTGGAATCAGTGTAGCATTTCTCCATCTTCTAACTGCTGCAGGAAGCTGCCACTGGCTGATAGCAGTGCTCTCTTCTCAAGGGATGCTTGTATCTTGAGTCTAATGCCACCTAATGGAGTAGGAGTAATAGAAGCTGTTCCAGTAAAGCCAGTACATTCTAGGCTAGCAAGTTCTCCATATGTTAAGGGCTTGTGCTTTTCTTCACCACGTTTGTTGATCACTGTATTTTCCTAGAAAGCATAAACACATTCAGGTTAACTTTACAGTGCCTGTTGCTCAGCAGAAGGGCTCTTAGAGTGGTGCTTGCAAACAACCTCAGAACTTTTTCTAAGAGTGGCAGTACATAAATGAAATAAACTTCACCACGTGTGGAGAAAAGGGCAAGGCTTGGTTTTGCAGCTGCTACAGAAATGGGAATTAACGTGAGTGTGTCATCTCCCATACAGCACTGAAGGACTGCCTTGGGCTCATTTGCTTCAGGCACAGACAGGTGAGTACAGAAGTTCTGACCTCAGTGCTGGTATTCTTTTTTCTTCTTACCTTGGGTGCCTCTGTTGTGTTTGGGTCCAAGGCCTGTCCAGATGGGGCGGACCAGTAACAAATCCAGGCTTTCAGGTCATCTGAGGTGACCTTGTCTATTCTTGTCATACTCTGAGTTGAGTCTAAATTTATTGCAGACAGCCTCTCAAAGGGCAAGTCATCATAGTAATTAATTTTGGAAAGAGGAAGACTAAGGCTCTGTTTTGAAATTAACAGAAAACACATTGTCTCTGAAAGGAAGTGATGGAATCTTTACTGGAAATGTTCTGAAATCAAACTTTTTTAGCTGGAGTCCATATTCCACCAAAGTCATTAGGAATACAAATTCATTAGAGCTTTATTCATAGTACTGACATTTTTGTCTGGGAGGCAGCATGGTCCCATGGCAGTGGTGTTGGACCAGGACACAGCAAAACGTGCCTCCTGCTCATGGCCCTGCACTGTGCTGCTCAGCAGCACTGGGGGACGATTCCTGCTCTGTGAGCTCACTTCAAAGCTCTCCTGCCTTTCCCAGAGGCAGATGTGCACTGACATAAGCTCTGCCTCCCTCTAATGCTGATGATACACCTGTCTTAGTGTTCTAGTGCCTGTGACTCATGGAATGATTAGCAGATCTACCAACTAACTTACGCTGGAGTCAACTGAAGCAGCTGAGAGGCTGCAGGAGTTGATCAGCTGCCTTGTGCTCCAGTGGCTGCCTTAGGAAGCTGCAGCTCTCCCTCCAGCCCTGTGTTACACTTGGCGGTTTCCTGAGCACATCTCAGGTGCTCTGAGGCACCTCACGTAGCGCTAGGCAGCCAGGCCTGGGCAGCTACAGCAAATGTTGGGTGTCTGCTTTGAGGATGCATCCTTTTCACATAGTCAGAGAGGAGAGCTCTTACCTTAGGTGCACTGGAGTATCTTCCAGGTGTGCTGCTTCCCTTGGATCGTGTTGCAATTTCAGGCTGTTAACGCGCTTCCTTTCTTTCCCCTGTTAACCTTTCTTCTCCACTGGCCTTGACAGTAATGCAGTGGCAACTTATTGTCATTAAAATCAAACTGGGCTGTGGATGACTGGAGCCACCACTCAGGTCATGTAAGTTGCTGAACAGTTTATTTATTTTTGATTTCAATTGCTAGCAAGGGCTTCCTAGCTAAGAACTTACTTCTGGAACAGAGTCACCTTTGGTCACAGGAAAGGAAACACTGATTGATAACCATCTGGAGAATGGAGCCGTGAGACTTTCCTTTGCCTGCTCTGGCAGGGATTTGCTTCATGGAACAAATATTAACAAGAAATCCTGGGAAGTGTACGCTTAATCCAGGCACTGAAAAACTGGGACCACTGAGTTTAAGCTCTGTGTAGGACAAGGAATCCAGCCACATTTAATAGAAAATCAAAATACGTGTAGAAGTGTTTGGTACCTGGAATATTAGTGTTACCCTTAAGGAATTTTCTTGGCTTCTTCCAGCAGAAGTTACTGATCACTTGTAAACTACAGTTTAAACAAATTATTTTGAGAGTCAGATGTAAATAGCATCAGAAGCAGTATTCAAAGTTGATGACAGTCATACTGTAACATTTCTGTAAGTGCCCAGCTCTGCCAATTGCTGTGAGTCCTGCAGACACTAAGGGGGCAGAGGGGGTCCCATACACCCTCAGGAGGTGCTCACCAGCATGTAGAATGAGGCTCTGCTTTCACAAGTAATAAAAAAAAAAATTTCCTGAAGTGTACTTTGAGCTCAATACTCCTTTATTAATTTTTCACATAAGTATAACCACTTTTTTTTGAAAGCCAGATAGAAAAGGGCATTTTATTTTCTTTTCTACTGGTTTGCGAGGAGAAATAAATGCAGTGATTGCAGGAAAGTTACCTTCCCCTTTCCTCCCTTCTCAAAAAAGTCACAGGTCAAAAACTTGCTTTCTCTTCAGGGCAGACTGTGGATTTCCTGCGCTCTGTAGGTGGCCCAGCAGGGCCCATGAAAGCTGTAAGCCAGGTGACTCCTGCGGGCCCTTTCTCACTGCCCTGCCCGGACCAGCAGCTGTAAGATGTGGTTCTGTCCCTGTGCAGGCTGAAACCTCCCCTGTGTCAGGGTGCTCACCTGGACCTGCTGGAATCAGCCAGCATGGGAGAGGAGAGCCCAGCCTGAAACTGCAGTGATGCTGCTGAAGGTTTGCCTTGTAGCAACCACTGTTTTCTCTCTTCTGTGAAATCTGGGAGGTGGATGATTTAATTTAATAACGAAAGCATTTGCTTTATCAATTATGTAGAGATTTCTCTGTTCAGAACGCATCGGCACTCCTTAAGGTACAAGTACATTTGTGATTTACCTCATTGTAATTTTTGGTCTTGGCTTGTTGAAAAATGCATGTGCTGGTACACGTAGTCCTCCAGAGAGAGCTCTGTCCCAGATTCCAGCAGACAGAACAGCCCGCGGCCACCTCCAGCAGGAGCAGCACGGGAGTGAGCCCTGCAACCAGGCACAGCGGGAGTGAGCCCTGCACACAGAGCAGCACCACGCAGGGCAGCTCCTGTTGGCAGGGAGCTCGGGGTGAGCATCACAGCCTCGGAGATCCTGCAGCACTCCTGAGTGCTGAAATGCATGGAAAATAGAGTAAACAAGCTCACAAATTACCACCCTGATGTTTCTGTGATGCAAACCTGCAGAAAACAATCCTCCAGAGGGAGAGTTTGGGCTTAGTGCTAGTTTGTAACTTCCATGAGACTGGGCAAATCTTAGGAGATTCAATTAAAGCCAGCTTCAGCATAGAGATGGCAGTTCTGGCTTACAGAGTGTTTTGATTGGGGAATACCATGATTTTTTGAATTGAAACATTTGAGCATTTCTGACCAGGAACCCTTCAGAACTACCAGAAATGAAGACATGAATTGTAAAAAGATGTGTATTTCTGTACATATGTGTATGGACAATAAATAAACACTTCTGTGTATGTATGCCTATGTGCATGTAAAGAATAAGTATTTTTAAGTAGATCTAAGAACCAGAACAGGCTTAATTTTCTGCATACTTTTAATTGTAGAACTAGTTAAAGGTGTCTGTAATTGGCTGCTGTTTCTACTGGAATTTTCCTAGTTGAAAATACTCAGTTTCTGGGCTTCCTGGTTGGTGACCAGGCACATAAGACAGGGTGTGTCTGCTTCACTGCAAAAAGTGAATATCAATTTCTCAACAGAAGACAGACAGAGAGAGAGCCAGTAATCCTGCCATCATTGGAAAACTCTTATTCTCCAGAACAGGAGTAGTCAGTGCAGCAAGTGAGGGTTGTTCGTTGTCCTCCAGGTCCCTCCGACAGATCTTCCATCTTGACATGCACTCTGACAAATCTGTAGTGTTTTATATAGCAGAATGTAACCTTGCAGCAAAGTAATCACTTCTTATTTAACCTATTTTTTCATATTCTTTTGATGTCTTTCTGCATAATGTAAGTGCTTTTTTAGACAGTCCTTCAGACTCTGAGCTTGATTAACTGCCAGAAATGCAGACACGCTTAACTGACCCTGCAAGGACTTCCAGTGTTGATTGCTGAAGCGAGGTGGGCTGGAAGCAGAGCTGCAGGGCTTGTACCCAGCAGTCTCTCAGTGTCCAGGGAAACACCATTTAAATGCATGTTACCATTCTATCTGTGCTCAGTGTGTTGCACTATCAGAAACTGAACTTGCACCTCCGTGAACACTGCTCAGAACACTTAGCAGGCTTTGCCCACTTGATCTTATCCAGATCTGAATTTGCTGCTCTGTCCTCTGGTGGCATTAGTAAAGCATCTGAGGTGGAAGATGAGTGGACGAGAGCTTCCTGGAGAGAAAACAGAGAAGAAAATAGTTTCACTTACATATTTCCTGGAGGAGTGATCCTGGTTACTACAGAAAATACAAGTGACAGCACTGTGCTTTTAAAAAGTGCCCCATTCCTTCCCTTAAAACAAGGGCTGCTGGTGCCTGCCCTTAAGAGAGCTGTTCTCCAGGAGCCCCAGTACCCCACCTGTGACTGGGAGCTAGCAGTGAGATGCTGGAGCTGACAATCATGTGTGGGTTCTTTGCTGCCTCAGTGCACAGCACAACTGTTGTCTCCATAACTGCGTATGAGAAGAACACTTGAGCACCTTTTCTGTCTGACAGATACGTTGAGGAGACTAATACAACTTTGATTTCCTTCCAGCAGGGCAAGCCAGCTGCTAGCATTTTGTCAGCCACATTTCTTTGTCGAAGGACCGTGTTAAGGCACAGTCTGGCAAGATTTTTGCACGCAATGAAACCTATTTTCCTTCTCATGCTCTTTAGTGAAGGTCAGGTAATGTGTCACTTGATTGAGCTGTGTGGTTGTAAGGTCTGCCTTGTTCTGTGGAAGTCTCATCACAGCATTGCCTTTAATAATGAGCAAGTAATTGCTTTTCCCAGCTCCCCAAGAAGAATTTCACCTTTCCAGTACCTGAAATGTTTCTACTCAGTTTCTCAGTATTACTGGAAAGGAAACATAAGCGGGACTGTTCCAAGTGGAAGAGCTCTGTTCAGCTCCTAAGCAGTGCTCACACTCCTCCCTGCTGCCAGTATTAGACCTGTTTTTCCTATTCCTCCTCTTCCTTCTTTGTATTCACACTGTTTGCACAGGGTAGGTCAGTAAACCAAGAGGACAACACTGGAGCTTGTGCTTCCAAGGGTGTGCTCAGTGTTTCCCTGTAAACAAGGGAAGACTGCTCCTGTTTGAAGGGTTTCTGTGGGCTATCTTCTGTTTGCAGGTAGATCTGTCCCAGCATCCACAGACAAAAAGACATCCCTGCTCTCCTAGGCAGCTGTCTCTGTCTCATCTCAGCCCTCCCTTGCATTGCACAGGAAGAAATATGAGTGCTATCGAAACTCTTCAGTGTTTCAGACTTCCACATCCTGATAAATCAACCGTTTGTCTTCCTCTGGTTGCTCCACTCATGTCATGCTTTGCTATTTTTTCACTTTATCCCATGATTGCTGTACTATTTTTTTGTATTCCCAAATCTTCCAGAAAGGTCTGTGCTGCTGAGGAGGGACCCTGTGTGTGTCTGCATAGAGAGGAAGGACAGGAGGAGGAAGTTTGGCCTGGGATCTGCTCCTCCAGGCAGTGTGGAAGCACTGCAGCTGGAGAGGGAGCTGCAGCACTGAAAGAGTACACTTGCACTCCACATAGCAGTGATCTGGGGATACCTGAGGTAGATTTAACAAAAGGAGCCCTGAAAGCATCATAGCAAGAACAGTGCAGGAGTGTGATCAGGGTGAATCACCTTGTGGCTGGCAGCTTTTCAGTGCCTTGGGTGGGAAATTTCTGCCACTTCTCCCAGTTTCAGCAGTCTCTGTTTGTTTCTGTCTGACCAGTGCAGCCCTTCCATGTGATCTCCCCTGTCCCAGGCCAGTGCTTCCACTGCCTGCCAAGGAATGTGCCTTTGGCAAAGCTGAGGTTTGTTTTAATTGTATTTCTTTAGTGGATAAGAAGTTGGTTTTGGATGCAAATCCTTGCACCTCTCAGTAAACAGTCAAAGCCCAGTTGTAGCAGAGTAGCTGAGGATGAGCCTGTTTGTTCTGCAACATGAATCACTGAATGGCTGACCTCCACAGTTAGAAATGCCAGTCTGTAAGGTGAGGAAGAGAGCAGGATCTGTCCTGCAGCACTGTGAACAGGAGCACATAACAGCTGGCCTCTGAGTGAGCAACCACAGTCCACACAGGAGCACACTGCTTCTGTTCTCCATGTAGGCACACATGGTGATTTCTTTGTGTAATGACTTCATTTATTTACAGCCTCTTGAAACTTCTTTCATTGAAACTGTTGGAAATTCTTTGTTTGAGGGTGACCTTTAGGACTACAGAGCTGTAACTAAATTTTATCTCTATACTTTCAAGCGTATGGAAATTTCTCTGCTGATAATTCAGCTTTGTACTAGAGAGAAATCCATATTGGTGTCTAGGACTTGTGTGAAACGTGGGAGGGAGTGAGACCTGGATGGACCCTCTGACCACCACCGTGGTGAAAACTCCTACTGTAGATTTCCTATTGATACTATACTTATTTCCATCATAAAAATAGTAAGTCTATACATGAAAAAATTGTTGAATGGTATCTGTAAAGCTGTTTCAGGGATTTTAGCTCAGTTGCTAGGTGGCACCCAATTTAGTTAAGTGCCCAAGGGAGACAGGTGCTGTCAGCATGGGGTCCAGTTCTTGTAAAGTTCTCTGCTGCCATTTCTCTCCTTTGCTGACTGAATGGAGCCTCAGGAGATCAGCATGTCAGTTGGAAGTAAGCAGAAATTAAGTGAAGACACTTGAAGAGGTCGCTGCTGGCTAGAGAGGTGCCTGCTAATGCTGGCTGTCTCATTGTGGACTGGCTGCAATGAAATGTTAACGCTGGACTGTTACCATAAGGAGTCCATGAGCTGTAAATGATCACAGTCACTTCAGACTTCACTCCTTATACTGAAGCGCATGATGATGAACACTTTTTATATTCTTCAGTAAACTGTACAGTTAACTTAAACACCGGCTTCCTAAAACAGTGCAGGGAAAAGCCTACCACAGTAAAACAGGTGAACAACCTGAGCGTGACTGGTTATTTGTAATAGATGCTGGCTTCTGAAGTTAGCACTAGATAATGGTCCTTCTTTCTCTTTTCAGCGATCAGGTGGGGCCTTAGCTATTCCTCTGTGTGCATTTCAAGGAACTGTGTCACTTCAGGCACCCACAGGAAAAACTCTCTCCTTGTCTACCTACGAGGTAAGCACTGAAGGACAAAAGATAACACCCACCTCAAAGAAAATCGAAGTGTATCGATCTAAAAGCGTTGGTCATGACCCCAACCCAGAGGAGTGCCCTAATTCATTTGCTGACACCAGTGTTAAAATTCATTTAGAGGTTCTGGAAATTTGTGACAATGAAGAGGCTCTGGATACTGTTTCCATCATCAGTAATATCAGCCAGTCCTCCACACAGGTAAGATCTCCATCCCTACGCTATTCACGGAAGGAAAACAGATTTGTCTCATGTGATTTAGGGGAAACTGCTTCCTACTCACTCTTCATACCATCAAACAATCCTGACAGCGATATTAACATAACAATTCCAGACACGGTGGAAGCTCACCGGCAGAACAGTAAAAAGCAGCACATGGAGAGAGGTGGTTATCAGGAAGAAATACAGATGTTGAATAAAGCGTACAGAAAACGGGAAGAAGATGGCAACAGCAATTAAAAGACATTTAATCTAAACGTTTAAACTGATTCAGGAGACACTGCTCCTCTTGACTCAAGTTACCCTAACAAATACAGTGCCAACTGTTTTTTTGGGTTTGTTTTTTCCCAGCATATAAATTATTTTTATTTGGGTGCACTGTTAAATAGTTAACATTTACAAATGGGAAAACAAATGCTTCAGTGCTTTGCAGCTTTGCGTAATGAAGTTCAACTTATTTACGTATCTCTTTATTTGAGGAAGACTTGCATCTGAAAGGAATCCTAAATAAAGTCTTAAAAGACAACCTTGCATGCTTGTTGGCATTGGGTGGTCTTTGGGAAGCCAGAAAATGAGAGAACAGCTTTGCATCCATGAAGATGTAACAGGTTTCAGTGATTGTTGCAGTTCTCCTGCTGGTGTGCCAGACTTGAAACATTTACTGGAAATATGTAGCACAAGCCTAAGACTAAGCCATGCATTTGGTTAGGGATTGTATGTGGCCTACATGGTTTGATTTTGTACTGCTCCACACGTGATTGATACATAATGTCTCTGTAAGTGGCCATTGTATAGACCTTTGAATGTGGGGGGCTGAAATTTTAGCATGCACATCTTACAAGATCAACGCTGTAAAAATGTGTTCCCATGGCTTGACATTTCTTTCATCGGGTGTGTCAGATGTTGGATGATTTTATGCTGGTTACTCTAAAGTCTGCCATTTTCTGCCTCCTTGATCTTTTAGGAAAGGGGACAGGGCTGTTCAAGAAGGCCGAACTTAGAGACCCAGCTTACCTGTTGACCTCAGCTTGAGGCTGATTGCCCACATTAGCTTTCTGCCCTGGAGCACCTTCTGGAGGAGCCTATCCTTGTGCTGCCTTACAGGAAACCTAGAGCCCAATCTCAAGCCCTAGAGCCCAATCAAACTAAAGCTTGTGAATAGACTGTTTCTTGTCACATTCAATGCTAAAACAGTGAATGAAGTCCTTAAGTCTAATGCTTTTTGATGAGAGCTTGTTTTCTGAGATTTTGTCGTTCATTTTAGCTGGACAGAAATAGACTTCAGCAGGGCTTTCAGAGGCTTGACTGAAAGTTACACCACTTCTTTAATTAATAGATTCAATTTTCAGTGAGTGACAACATAATTTAGGTGTTTGCAGTCACCCTGTTATCCATTCAGTGCGAACATAGAAAAGTAAGAACAGCCCTATTTAGCATTCCTTTATGGACTATGAACAGGTAGAGCAAAAGGGCCAACAAGCTCAGCTTGTGTTCAGTACAGAGGTGTGGAAAGAACAGGCGATTTGCTTCTCACTTCACCACCACAAAACAGGCCTGCTGCCATGATCACTGTGTGACAGTGATGTAGAGCTGAGGAGAATCAGGGTCACAGACTGCAGGCGGCTGTGATGGGGGTGGGTCGCTCTGTGCCAGATGTGCTTTTCATGTGCTGCTCTTCCAAGGTGAAAACAAAGGTTCTCATAGGATTATCTCAAGGCTCTTATTACCCCTCAGTGCTGTGTTACACTTCAGATTTAACAAGAAACTAGAGTAGATGGAGCAATCAGTGGTAAGTCTGTTGAATAGTTGATATCCATGTGCATGCAGCACAGGGACACATTCTGCTGTCTCTGGATGTATTGCTTTGTTTTGTGTTTGTAGGATGAGCTCAGAAAGTTGCTTTATAGCAACAGACGTGCTCAATCCAGAAGAAGGTTGTGAGGGAGGATGCAGTGCATCACTGCCTCAGTTTGGTCACTTTCTCTGACAGGTGCATTTAGGTTGTGTCCAGGTTTGGAGGCATTAAAAATCTGCATAGCTGTGACCCTGAGCTCGACCTGATTCTGGAATGTATTCTTGCTGGTGTGATAAATACATTTTCTTTAATGAGTCTGTAAATTTGATCATGTGTGAATGTCTGAATGTCTGTATTTTATTTTAGTGACTCACATCATTAAACATTTTAAAGTGTCTGGAAGCCCAAGTTGTAATTACTCAGTAGATAACAGCTAAGAGAAAACTCCTGGTTCCTGTATTTGGTAATTTTCAAAGTGTCTTCATTTATCACTCTATGAAATGTATTTAGATTTACATTTTTAAGTGCTTATTCTTATAGCTTTTAAGAAAAAAAAAAAAAGGCTTCCTCCTCTGTTTATCCTGCCTCACCTTTTAATGTATTTCAGTGACAGCTTGACATTTGAGGGCAAAGTGTTTGTCAAGGACTGTTTGAAGGTGACTTGAAAGAGACCTCATCTCTGCTCAGACACCATAGCAACTGACTGAGGAAGTCCCTTGGAAAATGTGACCTGCATCAGCCCCTGCCCTCCCCCTGCTCTTAGGAGTTGGGCTGTTGAGTAATTCAAAGGGTAGAAAACAAGAAGCTTCAGAAGAATTTTGGAAATAATCTTAGGTAAGCAGTGTATCCAGTGTGTTGGAGTTTCCCTTTGTTGTCACACACATGCACTGAGAAGAAAGTTAAGCCAATAGAGTTACAAGAAAAGCAAATATGTAATAAGCAGAACCAGGCTTCAAATCCCAAATGCCTCAGTTGAAGGGCTAATTGAAGTAGAAGGTATGGCCCAGTACTGAAAGGTACATTTCTTACTCTGGTCATGATGGGATATGCAACTGACAGCATCATGCTATTTCATAGAAAGTAATAATTAAATTTTACTTACACACTGTTTTACCTTTATAGATTTGAGGTTGATACATATATTCTGGAACATGATTCCTCTTCCTGGTATGTATCACTATAATGATTTCCAAGGTGAAGCTCTGACTGCTGTGTTTCTCTCATGAATTTTGCAGATTCAGATCTTTCAGAGCAGAATAAATTCTGCTTTTCTAGTCCCAGGTAGCAGCTGCATTATCCATACACTCCTGTAGGCTGAACGCTGTTGTTTGTTTTATAAACAAGGTGATGTGGAAGACCTTCAGTCCTTTCAGACAAATCTTTTCATAGAGGCGGCCCTCCTGCGTGCTGCAGTGCTGCTGTGCAGCAGCAAGGTTCCTCCGTGGGTCAGAGCTGTAGCATGGCGCCGCTCCGGCTGTGTCTCACCTCAGGGTTCACCTGACAAGTTCTGTGCTCTGGTCAGGAATTGGACCTTAGGGAATCATTAGGAATTTGACTTGGGTGAATCTCAGTTTGGATTTCTGAAAGGAGAGCGCTGTGTTCTGACCTCTCTGAGAACAATGCTGCTGCATAAAGAAATCATGTGTTCTGCATCGTGATAGTGTGCTGCTGAAATGGATGAAAAATGAATGTGGGCAGTGGATAAAGGGATTTGAAAAGGCCCAGTAATTGGCAAAATACTGGGAGCATTTTAAGAAATGCATCTTGGCATGTATATTAGAAAGTGAGCTTTAAATAAATAGATACGCTATCCTTCCAGCATCTAAATCCACACATCTAAAGCGGATATTTGGATTTGTGATGTTTCCTTTAGAATTTGGTTTTTTTTTTCCTCAGTGTTAAGAAGACATGACTGAAATGCAGTAGTTACACGCATAGGAAAGGCAGTTTTCCCTGGCATTGAAATGCGATTTATGCACATCCCATTCATGTTACACTTCAGCAAAGTAGATCTGTTAATGTCCCATAAGTTAAGCTCCTGCAAAGTGATGAGGAACTCAGTTAAATATGATTCTTGCTTTTTAATTTGATTATAGTATCAGTTAAATGTAATGGCCTTATGCATTATATATGTTGTGTTTGAGATGGCCTGCAGTACCGTTCCATTACTGGGGTGCCCAGATCTCCTGGCACCGTTACCTGTTTTGAACCAAAGTAGATCCTTGTAGTCTCATTCTCATCCCACGCTGCTGTTGAAGGGCAGTGAAGGGTGAATACCTCTTCCCAAGAGTTAAGGGAGGAACAACTGAAAGCTGCTGTGCTGCTGTGTCCTCGTACCAGATTTGGCTTCTGGAGCCTTCCTGTGGCTCTGTTCCATTTCTCCACGACAGTTTATTCATCAGTCCACATCTTACATTATGGGTAGAATAAAACTGCATAGAGGTTATTTGTTCGTTTAGGCTGATGTAGAGGTGGTCAGTCACTCCCAAGATACAGGAGCACTGCTGCCTATTGCTTCTGCCCCCAGTGCCCATGCACACCTTGCCTCACCGTGTGCCTGTGAGCAGGGTGAGCAGCTGAGTAGCTGACAGCTTGTTTTGCTTTCCTCTTGTGACCAGAGATGCAGTTTTTCCTGGTAAAGTTTTTTTTTTTTTCCTGAGGGTTTTTCCATCAGAGTTCTCTAATTCCCAAATTAAAAGTGACCTGAGATTTTTTTCAAACTATTTTGGTAGCACAAACAATTTTTCTTTAATGATTTTAAAGAGAGATGACATAGGAGAACTCTGGAAGGATGTGTTAGGTTCTTCCATGTTTGGTTCGCATGGGCACGTTGCTCACATTTCATGAAGGGATCTTGTAACATTTCTTGGATTTGCAGTGATTTATTGGGTTTTCCTTGGCTCTCTTTGCTCCCCAGCAGTTCTGCAGAAAGCTGTGACATTGCTATCAGCTGTGCAGTGAGAAGGCGAGGAGGCATGGAGCACCTTCAGGTCTGCATTGCAGCACAGGTGTGGCACGAGAGGAGGGAAAGTAAGGACAAATATTTCCTGCTGGATTTCTCTTTCCTGTGTGCCTTCCTTTCATTTACCTTTCAGATGGATTTCCTCATACCCTCCCATGCCTGTGTGCTCTGTACTCAGCCCCTGTTTCTTCTGGGTAACCTCACCCAAAATTCTGTTGCTCTCTGTGCTGACGACTCAGATATCTTGCTCTCTTCCTCGCCTGTTAGTTAATTTGAGTTCTTGTCTGAGCTTCTCTGCCATTTCCTTCTACCTGAAACAACAGCACTGCAGCAAACCCACACATTCCTTACACGGATGCTCTGGGAGCTGCTGTGGGGCAGGCTGGAGGCTGGGAGGGACAGAATAAGCAGGAGGTGGGATTGGGGAAGCATTCGTAGTGCCACAGTGGTGTTTTGAGGCACCAAAAGGAATGCTAATTATTGTTAAAGGAGTAATAATTCTGTGAATAGTTTGATGTAGGTTAAAACGTTTAATTTAGCACCCCAGAGAGCACGCCTTGCAGAGCAGTGCGAACTGTGGAGCATGGCAGAGCAGTGTGAATCGTAGAACCATGCAGTGGCTTGGCTGGAGGGGACTTCAAGGACCACAAAGCTCCAACCCCCTGCCGCCGCAGGCAGGCTGCCAACCTCTGTATCTAACACCAGCCCAGGCTGCCCGGGGCCGCATCCGACTGGCCTTGAACACCTCCAGGGATGGGCGGGGCATCACAGCCTCTCTGGGCAGCTGTTCCAGCATCTCTCCGCTCTCATAGTGGAGAACTTCCCTCTGACATCCAGCCTTAATCTTCCCTCCTTCGACTTCAATCCGTTTCCGCTGCATAGAAGCGGGCGGTGCTGCCTGCCGGGGGGCGGCGCCGTGCCGTGCGGTGAGGGCGGCTCGCTGGGGGCGCTTCTGGCCCTGCCGGGACTCGAACCCGTGGAGCGCGGTGGGGGCGGGGCCGGCGGAAGTGAGGCGGCGGAGGAGGCGGGCGGTGCCGCCGTTGGGTGCCGGCGGCCATGAGCTACGAGCAGCGCCGCGACTGGGGCCGGGGTCGGGGCCGCGGCGGCGATGGCGGCTCCTCCGGCGGCGGGGGACACGGGGGCCGCGGCGGGGGCCGGGGCCGCCATCCCAGCCACCTCAAGGGCCGCGAGATCGGGCTGTGGTACGCGCGGAAGCAGGGCCAGAAGAGCAAGGAGGCGGACCGGCAGCAGGTGGGCCGCGCGTTCTGCGGGGCGTCGGAGCGGCCGGGAGCAACGCGCGCTGCCGGGCGGGGCGCGCTGACCGCTGACCGCCGCGTTTCTCGCAGCGCGCCGTGGTGCGGATGGACGAGCGGCGGGAGGAGCAGATCGTGCAGCTGCTGAACGCCGTGCAGCCCAGGGCCGAGAAGGAGCAGGAAGCCATGTCGTGGTGGTCCGGGGACGAGGACGGGTAAGGAGGCGGGCGGGAAGGATTTCGCGGCGTTCTTCGGCGAGGGCGGCGGATTGCTGGACAACTGCCCGCACGCCGAGCGGCCGGGCGCTCCTCGGGCTGCCTGGGGGGCACCGTGGGACGCGGGGGGAGAGGGGGAGAGCGGTGTGAGGTCGGGGGCTCGGAGGTCCTTTCCGTTTTTGCCACGTGTTCGCCCCTCCTGAGGGGGCCGGCGGTGAGCGCTGCTGTAAAGGGCTCCGCCGGGTTGATTGTGAGCTTAGAGTTCCAGATTTTCTCTTAGGATCGCAAAGCCCTGCCTGCCATTGACCCCCACCCAGCAGGTGGCCGGAGCTTCTGAGTCCCGCACCTCGGGCACGCTCCTAGACTGGCATCAGGCTCCCTTTTTCTGACGTTGTGCAGCGTTGGGAAGCTAATGGTTTCTGTGAGGTAGGACTCAGTCTTAACGCTTTGTCTTAAAGGACTTTAAACAGTCTCAGTGAAATGAGCGGCTGTGTGTTATGTTCATGTGCGGGAGTGGTGCAGGTGAGTCCCTGGTTGAAAGACGCAGTTATGGAGCAGCAGTTGCAACAGCACTTTGGGTGGCAGCTCTCTGAGGTGTCCTGTGGCCTTGTTAGCTTCCTCAACAGGTAAAGAACACATTACACCTTAGATACTGTTGTAGAATCTTTGTTAACTGGTGGTTTTCAGACTTAATCATATTCATTTGGCACGTTCTCTTTAGGTTAGGAGTCAAATAGCTTGTCAGCATAATTTCTCAGCAATAGATATAAGGTTTGCTTGGCACGGCTCCCTGCGCTTTCCTCAGAGGCCAAATACGCGTTGGATAATCTTTGAAGTTTCTGTTCCCTGCACTCATTTCAGACATACTCCAGAACAGCCTCCAAAAGTGAAACCAGGTGCTGAAAAAGCTGAAAAAGCTCCTGTAAAACGGCGACCAGTCTTGGAGAAAACACTTCTTGATCAGGATGTGGAATATCTCTTTGAGAAAAGTGATCAAGATGCGGATTTAGATGAGCAGCTTAAAGAAGACTTGAGAAAGAAGAAATCTGATCCTAGATATATTGAAATGCAGGTACTTTCCCAGGTTAAGGAGAAAATAGATACTACTTTGTCAGAAAAAAAAGTCCATCGGCATTTACAGGATGTGTCAGCAGGACAGGGATTAAAAAGGCAGACTGTCAGTGATGATTTCTGGTTGCTTAAAATCCAACATTTTAACTGTCCATATCGTTTAGTTGGGTGGCAGTTCTGGCTTTCTTTTTTAAGGATTTTGTTTGTGTATTTACTTATAAAGCTCAAAGTAGGGTCGTGGGCTCTGAGGGGACACCTCTTAAAAATGTAGTGCAAGTTATTTTGATGGCCGTATGTAGAGCTGCCCAATGAAATGTAGTTAGCATCCATCAGATGGGAAAATGGTTCAAGGTCTTCCAGCTGCGTGTACCTCATTATGTGCTGAACTGTTTTACATTTTTACTGAGTGCAGCGACATTGAACACGTGCGTGGAATTAAGTTCAGGTCTGGTGGCCCCGTTCAGCCTAAGCTGGGGAGTTTGTCCTGTTGTTTCTGACTTTAGTCTAGGTCATAGTTGGTGTCTGCTGTATCAATTCAGTGTTGAAGTGGTATTTTAAAACTGTTACTTTCTCATTTCTCAGAGATTTCGAGAGAAACTCCCTTCATATGGGATGAGACAGGTAAGCGTGTATTTAAATTGAAAGGAGATGTATTTCTCATGTGAAGTTTGTGTAACTGGGACCAGTGGGAGGGAAAGCTTTCTTGCCTTCTATGAAGGTACTGAGGCCTCCAGAGCTTTTGTTTTTTCCAGTATGCCTCTCAGGTTTATTGCTTCGTGATATGCAGGAATTTATTCAACCTCATCGGTACTGGTGGCATTGTTCATATAAATGAGTGTGTGTGGGTTGGCCTTACGCACGTGAAGTTCAAGTGTACAAGAATTACTTTTGTGTGGTGTAAAGTAAACTTCAGTATGAATAGAAACAGAAAACATCTGTCTCTTTAGTTACCCGTGTGTTTTCCTTTAAGGTCGTGTTGCAGTAACAGGGACTTACCAAAATACTTCAGACGTCTGCTGTGGATCGTAATACTGAAAAACATTTTGTCTTTTTTTGGAAACAGGAACTTGTAAACCTCATAAACAATAATCGAGTGACTGTAATAAGTGGTGAAACCGGCTGTGGAAAGACAACACAAGTGACACAGTTCATCCTGGACGATTACATAGAGCGAGGGAAAGGCTCCACGTGCAGAATTGTTTGTACTCAACCCAGGAGGATCAGTGCTATCTCAGTAAGTGCTGTGAGGTGGGGCTGCTGCTGTTTGTTTTCTTTAGTGTCTGACCTGTAATTCTGAGATACAATTACTGTCTCGTTCTGTTTGAAAGAAAATGTAGTTTGTACTGGGCATAAGGAGCCAGTGTAAGTTAATTAGCTGAGTATATGGTCTGCTAGACTAATTATAGCTAAGATCTGAAGGAAATGACCAGATAAATACTGCACACCTCTCAAGGAGACAAATCAACTCTCAGGTGGCATCATGCTGGACTTAAAGGTTGGCATTCAGCCAATTCATATTGCTTTCTGTGTATTCATCAGTAGTCCTGCTGGACTCTTGCAAATAGCAGCTTTGTTAATACACACTGATGTGTCATTTCATGTGTTCTGGTAGGAGTTAGGATGCAAGCAGTGTACATTCCTGTCCCAGGATTCAGTGATTTATAACGGTGCTTTTAATGGATCTGGGCGGTGAAGTTGTGAGTTGAAACGAACAGTGGTGTTGTTTCAGGCCTCTTACAAGTCTATCAATAAGAATATGACACTTAATTCTTTAAAGCATATTTTGGGTTGCAAGCCTGTTTCTGAGTTGCTGACAGAAAACAATCACTTGGCTTTCAGAAAACGTGTGCTTTTCAGGGTTCTGTTGTCTGTGTTGCTTCTTGTTTCTAGCTATTTTGTACTGATGAGTAGTTAAACTGCAGCTCAGCCTTCTGGTTTTTTTGGTACATATACATTTAATGTGTAATGCGTTTGTTTTCTTTGTTTTAAGGTGGCTGAGAGAGTTGCAGCTGAAAGGGCGGAAGCATGTGGTAATGGCAAGAGTACAGGATACCAGATTCGTCTACAGAGGTAGAAGAGGCTCTCTTGGCAATTTTTATTCCTTCTTGTGAAGTGGTATCTATTGTTATTCAAGCAAGAAATAAGTGAGAATTGGTTCTCACTGTAGACAAGTGCTTTTACTCTCTTACTTTCTCCAAATGGAGTTCCTCTGAATGGCTGATATAGGGAATAATGGGTTGAAAGCTAGCAACAAGTGGGTATTACATTCTCTGTTGCATGTGAGTGAGTGGTTTGAGGTTGATTTGCAAAGTCAGTTTGAATGTCAAGCTGTGTAGCAATGGTTAGCACCAAACTATTAAGATATTCTACAAGGCCCTGCTATGGATAGAGGTAAAAGTGATGCCTCTAATCCATGAATTTCAAGGAAAAAATGAAATGCTGAAGAAGAATGTTGTGAGTTATATTTCTGGGCTCAGTTATGTATTTGCTGCACTGAGCAATTTTATTGAGATCAGTTAATGAGAGTTAGGCTCATTAATAAGAGTCCATAGACCCAGTGCCACAGAACTAAAGTTACTGTGTTTGGAGTCATTAATAATGCAAAAAAAACCATGGAACACTTCCAGCAAATAACAACACCTCACTTAAGATTGATGGAAATACTGCTGGAGGGACACAGCAGCTCGGTCCTTGCAGTGTCTGAGCTCAAGGCACTTTTTCATTGATCTCACCTGCACTTGTCCTTAGTGTTTAATCAAGAACAACAGTGCTGTAGAATTTACCCTCTAGCTGTTGTCTGTGTTGAGTTCAGGTAACTGTAAGAATTTGGATCAGCAGATGGATGTAGGACTGATGTTTGGGAAGCCAGAGATCTGGCAGTGGTTGTTCTCCATGCAAAAGGATGCATTGCTGGCCTATTCCTTGCTCCTCCAGCTGAACTGTGAGCAGGTTCAAGTGTGAGGTGTGCTTCAGTGTCCGTAATGACTGTCCGCGTTTTGATTTTAAGCTTCTGAAGTACTTTAAAATAAAGAAGAGAACTGAAGAACTCTTAATGTATCTCTTCCAGTCGGTTACCAAGGAAACAAGGTTCAATTCTGTACTGTACCACAGGAATTGTCCTTCAGTGGCTCCAGTCAGATAAGTAAGTTTCCCTATTTAATAAGGAACCGAATACGATTATCAAATGATTTGACCAATGACTACATCTGTCAATCTCTGTTTTCTATTACTGCAGAAAGTAAATGTTGAATGTTGTTCTTCTGTTTTAGGCATTTGTCCAGTATTAGTCATGTAGTTCTTGATGAAATTCACGAAAGAAATCTCCAATCAGATGTTTTAATGAGCATTATAAAAGACCTTTTGAATGTTCGCTTGGATCTGAAAGTAATCCTAATGAGTGCTACGTTAAATGCAGAGAAGTTTTCGGAGTATTTTGGTAGGTGACATGCTTCCTGTGAATGTTCCTTTTAAGTAATTTAGACATCTGTTACCTAATGCTCAAGTTACAAGATGGTTTTTTGTCAGAACTAATGATTTCATTTTTCTCAGATAGTCACCAGCTGCTGGAGGGTCTTATTTCCTCAGTGCTGTTCCATAAGGAGCAGATGTTTCTGCTGTTGTTACCCAGACATATTGCAGGAATTCTCTGCACAGTGTTTCTGTAGTGAATATTTACTGTGGTTACTGCATGTTAGAAGTCATGAGTGGGCAAGCAGAGTGAAGCCTTTTGTTCTTCATATGTCAGTGTTTATTCTCTAGCTGGAAAGAGGTGAGCGTGCAGGATAGGGCAGTGCTGCCTGTGCTGCTTCTGTTCAGTCACTTCATTTGGAATTGAGTTCAGCATCTTCTGTGAGAATTCAAAGGGGGGGGAAGCAACCAAAAAAAACTCCATAGACTTGGAACTATATTGCAAAAACAGTGAAAATTGCTTGTGGACTTCAATAGTGCAGCATTTTATTTGTTGTTTTAAAAACAACTTTCACCTTTCTCGATAGATAACTGTCCAATGATTCACATACCTGGGTTCACTTTTCCCGTGGTGGAATACCTCCTTGAAGATGTAATTGAGAAGTTGAGGTAAGAGTATTTTCTGGACACCACTGCAGTTCACAGTTGGGTTGGTTTTGGCATTTTATTGGTGCGTATTTTTTAATATTATTGCAGTATGAATAATATTATTAATATTATTGCAGTATGAATAACCTGCCAAAAAATCAGCTGGTTTAAGAAGGAAAATTGCACTGGAAAGCAGACATCATCTTGCAGAAAAGCTTCCAAGAGGCATTCAGCAGCTTTTAGTGTAGCAATCTGGGAACACTGGCTTTGAGGAGGAAAAAATCCTGCTTTTTCTTTTGGTGTGGTGGATTTTTCAGGCTGATAAGCTAGTCTTTGATTTGTTTGTTTATTTTTCCCTGTTCTCATGCTTACTGGAGATGGCACCGTTATTTATCTTAAAAAATAGGTGAATTTTTTCAGGAGAAGTGTATCCATTTATCTCATTAGATGATAGGGCTGAAATACTGTGTATTGTCCACAGTTTGGAAGAAACTGTGCTGGATCAAATGACTTCAGTTTCAAATGTAATTAAACTTGTTCTTTAACTTGAAAGATACACTCCGGAAAACACAGACCGTCGGCCACGGTGGAAGAAAGGTTTCATGCAAGGCCATATAAGCAGGCCAGAAAAAGAAGAAAAAGAAGAAATCTACAGGGAACGATGGCCAGAATATTTAAGGCAGCTGCGGGGCAGGTTGTTCTCCAATTACTCTCTTACATTATTTGTGGTTTTTCTCAGCTGAGAAACAGAATTTTATTCTGTATTTTAATACTGTGCTTTCATTAATAATGGAGTACTTGATCTGTGGAAGATGGGAATGATGGAAGTGCCAGTACAGTTGGCTCTGACTGCTGGAGTCATCTAGCCAGTCACAGAGATCTGCCTTCCTTTGCCTGTGCAAGGTTTCAGAGAGCTTACAGCTGTTGGGTTCACTTGCTGCTGCTATTATTGCCCATTGCAGTCCTCAGCATAGCGTTGGGCTGCTTATGCTTTGTTTCTGATTTCTTTTCTTGTCAGCTTTGCTGTGTTTCAGGCTTTTTTTTTTATTTTTCAGTGGTAGATCTCACAGTATGGCACTCTTGTAATCAACATAATACAAAATGTGCTACTGTTCTTTCTTCCAAAAGACTTTTCCTCAGAATATTTCAATATGCTTCTCAAGTGGTTTGAAACCAAGCTAAAGCATTTTGCCTCTCAAGCACCCAGCAGAGATTTGCCACTTCAGACATTCTTTTTGCTTGCCAGCGTTTGACTCCTTTGGTTAATTAGGTAGTGGGACAGTTGTATCTCAGGAACAGCATTTTTGTTTCCTTCTGTTTTATTTTACCTCTGCAGTTTGTGACATTCTAAGTATTCAGCTAGATAAAAATAATTAATAATAATAATGGCTCAGTTTTGTCTCCTTCCTAAGGAAACAAGTGATCGGTCTGTCTGTTCTATCCCAGGTCCACTTGCCCATTTGTACCTCTTCGTCCCTTTCCCAACCAAGTCTGTGGAGCAGGTTGCTAATTGGTGTTAGGTTTCATGAAGAGATGAGGGCATTCCTGTACTCACTGAGAGGGAGGCATGAATTGAAGGGGAGCTCAGGCTACAGGTCCTACGTAACCCATGAGGAGGAGAGAAATTCATGCAGTCACAGTGACATTCTTTAACTTAGCTTGCTAACCTGGCAACGGTTGTTCTGATCAGAATCTTGAGAGCACGTTGTCTGTTCAAGTGTTGTATCTCCAGATGAAAAAAGAAATTGAACAGCAGCAGTGTACATGGATGAGTAATTGTGGAGCCTTGCAGCAGATGTGAGTGCATGGCTGGGTGTGGGTGAACCAACGTGCTTGCTTCTGCTGCCCGCAGGTATTCAGCAAGTACTATTGATGCCTTGGAAATGATGGATGATGACAAGGTAGACCTTGACCTAATAGCAGCACTTATCAGACACATTGTTCTGGAAGAAGAGGTATGTTTCTGTTTCACAGCTTTGTATTTTCAAGATACAACTGAATTGTGGCCAGTGCCTGTACAAATAACTACCAACTTCATTCTTATCGTCATAGAAATGAGGTCTTTTGAATGTTTTTAGAGCAATCTAGTATCTTTAAGTTGCAGTAACCTAATTGCAGTATTAATTTCAATTTCTACTTTCTCTCTACTGTTTGTGTTAGAGGAAGTGGCTCTTGGAATATAAAGACATCAGGTTCTGAGCCTGAGAATCCTAATTAGAGTCTCAGTAAAAAGGATTGTCCAGTAATACTGTTAGGTATGTTGTTATCAGAGTGCTTCTGTGTTTGAAGGAAGAGTAACTTCTGTTATCTCAGGTAACTTGCACAGGTTACATAGAACATACAACCTGGAGTTCTGTATTCATTTCTCTGTTCAAAACCAGCCATGGAAGAGCTGATACTTCCTCTGAGTTCTTGAAAAGAACTTCAGTTATTAAGAATGTCAGATTATTTGAAATTTCAACTGATAGAGCACTGAAGCTGTGGATAAACTTAATGTTTCTTGCTTTGTTCTTCCTTGAAAACTCAAACATTAGCTTTTTTGTTTCATTGCAGCTCAGATTCTTCAAATGTTTGCATGGCAGCATCTAAAACACCACAGGGAAAATGTGTCTGAAAAGAAACTTGGGTTTCTTAAGCTTAGATAGGTGTGCAGTGCACTTTTTTTTGTGGAAAATAAACCTGTAGGAGTTGTCCAAATGAGGAGGTTTGGGATCTCACTTAACTAAAGGCATACATCAGTGGGCAAGGAGCTCTTTGGTTTTGTGCCCAGCACGTAACATTCTAACGTGCTCCTTTTCCCATTCATTTTCTCACTTACCTACAGGACGGTGCAATTCTAGTGTTTCTTCCAGGATGGGACAACATCAGCTCTCTGCATGATCTCTTGATGTCACAAGTCATGTTTAAGTCGGGTAAAAAAAGAACAGTTTTTTTCAGTGGTTAATGGTACATTGCTTTGTTTGGTTTCTAGAGGTAATGCGAGCTGCTTCAGTAGAATGATGGGATGATTTTTGTAATCACAGATAAATACTGAGGTAGCTCACAGGTTTTTATGTTCTGAAACAGGAATGCATTTCAGAATTGGCCCTTTGTTTAAATGAGCAGTGATGTGGTGGTGGTAGTCTTGGTAAAAGACAAATTCTAAGAGCAATCTCTTGAGCTTACAATGCAGTTGTCATCCTTACAAAAAGGTTCTATTTCCCCCTCCCTCCCAGCCCCACATTTCATTATAGCTGGTGTTTAATTTGTTATAGTTGCATCTCCATTAGGATTTATCACCTGCATTTAACACTGATGTATTGAACTGCTAACAGAAAGCAGACGAGTCCATGTGCCATTATTCAGAATAAGAAATGGAAGCAGTCATTCATTTGCAGCGTAGTTTCTCTATTCTGCATTCTTAGTTTTATTTTTTCCCCTGTATGATTAAAGTTCCTGTGCTTACGCCACATCTTCTCCTCTCATTTTCAGATAGGTTTATTATCATCCCTTTGCATTCCTTGATGCCTACAGTTAACCAGACTCAGGTAGGCGTTTTTTCTGTTACACAGTGAGGTAACATTTCACAACAACAGAAAAGAATAATTGTGCATGTGGTTGGTTTTCCAAGCATGTCAATGGGCTGTGGGTAATTGCAGGTGTTCAAGAAGACCCCACCAGGAGTCAGGAAAATCGTGATTGCTACCAACATTGCAGAGACCAGGTAAGCAGCAGTCACACGTGCGTGTGGCCCCTGTCAGTTTGGTGCAGCAAATGAAAGCAGAAGCCTGCTTCATGTTCCACAAAGTATGTTTTAAAGATTCATATCATTCATTCATTAAATTGCAAATGTGTCTCAAGATAAAGAACAAGCTGGAATTTTCTCCTGAGAGTTGTCTAAAAAAATCAAAATGTGGATGATGATGTGACCTGCAGTTGTTGTGTGTGACAGCTGAGTTGGCTGTCCTCTGCAGGCTTCAAAACTGCATGTGGTGACTCATGCCAGACCTGTCAGAATAGAGCAAGCTTACTGTTGAACTGTTCAGTAATGCACTTATTAATGCATTTATTAATGACCAGAATTTTTGTTTCCTACTCGTGGTTTGGGAGGGGACAAAGAAAGCCTAAATTTGTAAAATTGTAGGTTAAGCTTGCAAAGCTGGAGAGTTATTAATTTTCTCTTTATTTTTAAACAGCATTACAATAGATGACGTGGTGTTTGTTATAGATGGTGGGAAAATCAAGGAAACCCACTTTGACACACAGAACAACATCAGCACAATGGCTGCAGAGTGGGTTAGCAAAGCTAACGCCAAGCAGAGGAAGGGTCGAGCAGGAAGGTAAGGAGGCTGGTTAGGAAACGTGGTGATGTTAACTTTCAGCTGGCCTTGAAGCACGTGTGTGCTGGAGGTGCTGCCTGCTGACCCACACCTTCAAAGCAGGCAGCTCAGCACTCGGTCACTGCTATGGGAGGAGCAAATTCATTGTTTTCCTAGCAGACTGATGAAACTTTGCTGTGTTGTAGTCATGAGTTTCTTTTCACAGAATGATAAATCTTGTATTCTACTGTTTATTTATTTGTGTTGGTAGCATTTGCCCTCACTTTTGAGGCTACAATATATTAAAGCTAAAATTGCCTACAAATTAACACTGCTCAGCTCTGCACCAAATTATTGTTTGAAGCTTCTCTACATCTCAGAATTCCTTGTGGAGTATTTTCTGTTTCCTCCACACACCATACAGTTTTTCTCTGTTCTTCTCGTTGTTCCTTTTGAGCAGTTATGAGATCTGTGTTTTGTGGCTTTGTTTCCCTGCTGATGGGTCTGCATATCTGAAGCTGCAGTAACTGTTACACCTGTAATAAATCCATTCTAATTTTCAGAGTGTTTTGAAGAACTACTTACAGGTGAATGCTTATAGTATAGGTGAATGCAATCACCGTGTCCCAATGTCATGAAAAACCCATACGTTTTTTTCCTTTAAATCTATTCCAGAGTGCAGCCAGGCCACTGTTACCATCTGTACAATGGGCTGCGTGCCAGCCTGCTGGATGATTATCAGTTACCAGAGATCTTGAGGACACCTTTGGAAGAGCTCTGCTTACAAATCAAGGTAGGCATTTCATCAGAGGTGCTTCTGTGAAAATGCCAGTGAGTGAAGGCAGGATTCCTTAACATCAGTTCTGGGTAAAATTCTTCTCAGGCAGCCACGGGTTTCCTTTTTGCAAGTTCATGCTGAATTCCAGCACGTACCTAAGGAATGCCTTGTGTGTGCATTCTGAATGAAGTAGTAGAGATGTGGTGAGATTTTTCAACCAACACATTTCTATTTTTGCCCTTGCTCAATTACCAAAATCCTAAATTCAAACTGAATTACTCGCATCTTTTGTAATCAGCACAGTCACTGTGCTCTGGTTTTAGGTAGGTAGCCACCTTTCTCCAATTGCTGCAGGTTTGCTGTTTCTGTTTGCTCTCTTCCAGATTCTCAAGCTTGGTGGAATTGCTTATTTTCTGAGTAAACTCATGGATCCACCATCTCGTGATGCTGTAATGCTGGCCATTAATCATCTGATGGAGCTGGTAAAGTATTAATTAACATCTTGTTTCATGCATGCAAGGCAAACCATTACTTTTGGTGTTTGGTAGGAAGATTATTCTGGCTGCACAAGGTCCAGACATTTGAAACACTACATTATGCAGACCCTTTATATCTTCAGACTGTACAGTGTTCTGCCATCTTGCCTGAACAGAGAAGGCAGTTTCACATCATGCAGCACATAAACTTCCAGGATTAAGCAGTTCCTGAATTGCTGAAAACGCTTGGCACAGCTTTTAGATTCCCTACATACACTTAACCTGGGTAGTTCTGTAAAACCCTGCTGGTGTGTGATTGTATCAAGAGTTCCAGCCAGTTCAGTGGAGAGTTGGAGGTGTGTTTTCTGTGGGCAAATAAGAGAAAGGTCTCATTTGTGCTTTTGGATGATGGGGAGGGAGAGAGCAATGACGTGTTCATATTACTGGCTCCTTGCCCTGCCAAGGCTGTGTGAGTAGCAAAAGAAATAAAAACCAGAAGTGATAGGAACAGAAAGGTACAGATCTGGAAAACATGCTTGGCCAAAAGAACAGGAGGGCACTCAAATGTTAATCAGTCTTCATACTTTTGTACAGAAGGACACTGACCAGTAACAATGTGAAACACAAAGGCGGTTGCTCTTTCATTGTATCTCTTGAATGTTTCCACTTCTGCATCACTTCATGGTCATTTTCCTGCCTCTACCCCCTTATTAAAGCCAGCTGCCTTCTCCAGATACTAGGCTTTCCTTTGTTTTCTAAGTTTTCCAATGATTGTTTCAGGGAAATCCTCCAACTTCAAATCTCAGTAATACTTTGTTTTCCTTTCTGACAGAACGCTTTGGACAGGCAGGAGGAGCTGACTCCGCTCGGCGTACATCTGGCACGGTTACCAGTTGAACCACATATTGGAAAAATGATCCTCTTTGGAGCTTTGTTCTGTTGCTTGGATCCAGTACTTACGATTGCAGCAAGCCTTAGCTTCAAAGACCCTTTTGTCATTCCTCTGGTAACGTTTCTAAAACAGGAATTAAGATTTTAAGAATCTCTGAAGAATGTTAGAATCCCTGTACTGATGCAGTGTAGTGTGGGAGCACTTCAGTCTCACTTCTGTGTCAATTGCACTTCTTATCAGTGCTGGTTGCCCCCACGTGCTGTGATGTACTACTGCACATTTGCCTGCAGAATATTGGAAGTAGCATTGCTTTCTGTGCATGCTGCATACAGAGTATTGCTTTATGTATGTCCATTAAACTGGGGAAGAGAACGGGGTGGAGGAATGGCCTGTGAGTCATGAATACTTTCTAAATTCCAATTGTTTTTAGGGCAAAGAGAAAGTGGCAGATGCCAGAAGAAAGGAGCTGTCGAAGAATACTAAAAGTGATCATCTGACTGTGGTGAATGCTTTCACAGTAAGGATGCTTTAATGTTCCTCTTTCAGAAGCTTTTACTTGAGCTTTAAGCTTTATTCTAAGGAAAGATCCGATCTGTGTGTGCTCTCAAGTATTTATTGGTTTCTACCAAAACAAAACCAAATTAGTTTTCACCCTTCTAGCCTCGTTTTCCGCCTCAGTAGCCAAATTTCTCATGGATGTGCTGTTGGAAACATAACTTCATGGTTATCTTGGTGCTCTAAACCTGTGATTGATGAGAGATGAGCTCAGTATGCTGTGGCAGCCCTTCGGAAGTCACTGAGTCAGTGCTTCTCATGCTCTGCAGTACGGTGGGGCTGACTTCAAAAGTGTTGGAGACTTTGCTGTGTAGCATTGGGCAAGGAGGCCACTAAATGAATGGTGTGGAAAAATGGTTGCTACTTCTAATGTCAGCAAATAAATTTATGGCAAATTTGACTAGATTCCACTTCTCACCATTCAAAAATGTTTCTCTACTCAAATGCTGTGTATGTAATATAATACAGAGAGTTGGAAAGGTCTGCTTTCTCTCTCATAGAGGAAAAAAAATGTAATTTTTGTTGACCTCCAGTTTTTTTGCTCTCTTTATTTGTTTAATTTTTGTTAGTAAATTTTCTCCTAAAAGATTCCTATGAAAGATGGTTTGAATTTCCAGGGCTGGGAAGAGACTCGTCGGCGTGGATTCCGAACTGAGAAAGACTATTGCTGGGAATATTTCCTGTCTCCAAATACTCTCCAGGTAACATTCTGGCTGTTAGGGGCAGGGGAAGAGAAAAACATGTTGATGGGGAATGGGAAGAGGTGGTTGTTTTTTTTTTTTTTTTTTTTGCACAGCATCGTTCTGGGACTGTTGTTGTTGTTTCCTAGATGCTGCATAACATGAAAGGACAATTTGCCGAGCATCTGCTTGCAGCTGGGTTTGTGAACAGCAGAGACCCCAAGGATCCCAAGTCTAATACCAACTCAGGTAAATGATGAGGGAAACTGAAAGCTTTTGATCAATCAGATTCACAGTTGGCAGAACCATGTTACTTACTTTGCTGTCTTCTACAGATAATGAGAAGTTGCTCAAAGCTGTCATCTGTGCTGGCTTGTATCCAAAAGTTGCAAAGATCCGGCCAAGCTTTAGCAAAAAGAGGAAAATGTAAGGATTTGTGTGACCTTTGTTTGCATTGCAGGTAGTTTCTGTTCAGGTAGAGGGGCAAGGCAGAGCAATGGCTACATTGCATGAATGAATCTCTCTGTACAGATCCTCCATGGGTGTGGGTTACCTCATTTGAGAACGACAGATCTGAGATAGGATTGCTGATCTTTACTTGCAGGAACTGAGATATTGTCTGACTGTCTGGATATTGGCTGATATGTGAAATAATTGGTGTGACATTATCATACAGTATGTGATGCTAAGATACGTTAATAACACGGCTGCAGAAAGAGATGCTGTCATTTTCTTCTACCTGCAGCAGCAGTTGAAACACTGTCCTCTCTTGTTGTTTGTCAAGACAGAACCCAGCAATTCTGGTCTTTTCATCTAACACTTGTCATATTGTCAGGTTCTTCATTCTTAATAACTGTTACTCCTAATAATATATACTTATGAGAAGGGATATTTATGCTCTCATGAACATGACTTAAGACGGAGTGAAGGGTTGAACATTTGGATCAGCTTTCTGAGCAAGTAATGCAGAAACAGCAAACTTAAGAGCAGTCACTGTGCCTGGAATTAAAAACAAAATTAGTGATTTTTTTCCGTATTAAATATAAGTGTAGGTGGTCAGAGTTCTGCCTAATTTAGTTCTGTCAGCAGCTGGCACTACCTCTGGTCAGTTACTTAAAAGGGTGTGCTTAAAATTACCTTAACAATGCACTTAACAGAAAGTTTACCAGTGTGATGGAAGTTGCTGTGTCTTTGCATGTTGCTGGGTATAAACCAGCTGCAGGGAAGATTCAACTCTGAGATCCAGCAGACACAAGATTTGTTGCACTCACCCCTTTGCTGGACAGGCTGGTTCTGCTGAGCTGTCAATATCTTTTTTTTTTAAGGGTGAAAGTTTGCACCAAGACTGATGGAACAGTGAATATTCATCCTAAATCTGTTAATGTGGAAGAAACAGAGTTCCATTACAACTGGCTGGTGTACCACTTGAAGATGAGAACCAGCAGTGTACGTGGAGGTTTATGTTTGTGTAATTTGATTTATGTAGCTCTTTAATGAAGCTCAATTGAGATGGAGGGAGTATTGAACAGTAAGAGGGAGACTGTGGCCCAGAAGGTATGGAGCAGCTCTGTTTGAAGCTTTCCTCTTTCAGGCCACGTGTTTGACACTCCCTCAGGGTCTGTTCCCTGTAATACTGGTGGGGTTGTTCCATAAGTAACTGAAGCACCAGCTTCTGCTAGGTGCTTGCTTCTGCTTTTAAATAGAACAGTGTATTTTGTATTTCCAGCCAATGTAATGCTTCTAAATATGCTGAGAACCCAAATGCATTCATGCTCTTCTTCCTGTTTGATTGCCACTGGGACAATTAGTTCGATTCTTCACTTTGTGTAAATGACTGCATTTGGGACCATTTTTGCTCCTGTTTCATTTGGTGTAACTCCTCCAGCTGAGTTGCTTCAGGTTTGCTTTGCAATGAATGACTGAAAAAATGATCTGCCAGAATTGTGCTTTGAGTTTCCTGAATGGCTGTGATGTCAGTTGAGAGGCTTTCAAGACTGACTGGAAAATTTTGTCTTCTTGCAGATCTACCTGTACGATTGTACAGAAGTGTCTCCATACTGTCTGCTGTTCTTTGGAGGAGACATATCCATTCAGAAGGATAAAGACCAGGACACCATTGCTGTGGATGAATGGATAGTTTTCCAGTCTCCGGCAAGAATAGCACACTTAGTTAAGGTGACTGTGTTCAATAATGGTGTGTATGGAATCTCAGTGTAGCAGTATCTCTCCTTAGAGACCTTGTATCACTGTACAGGTATAACAGATCAGTGTTTTTCATGTATTCCCAGTAAATATTCTAGGTATGATAGGTAAACAAAATTTATCTTCTGAAGGTAAGTGTATGAATGCAGACTAAATGGTGGTTGGAGATTCATGATCCTTGAGTTCCTTCCAACCCAGGTCATTCTGTAAACAAGTGGTGGTAAAAGTAGCATTCAGAACAGCTGAATTCCTGTGACAAACTGGGCAGAAGCAGGCAGTGATGACCTCCATGATGTCTGGCCTTAGGAGCAGGCACTCCAAATTCGTAGCCTGGAGTTTTCAGCATAGTAGCTGCACTGATGGGGATGAGGGTTGTGCTGCTATTGCAGTGGTGAAAGGAGGTGGTGCTCAGCTGTGCAGCCTCTGCTGAAAAGTCTGGGGGATGCTGAAAAATTCTGGAGGTTTCAGAGAAGTGTTGGAGGGCAGATGGCAAAGATTTATGAACATGTCTTACAGGAAGAGAATCAAAGAGTGTGATTTCTGTGGTTTTCTGTAGCAAGAGCTCTGTGTGCCTATGAAGTAACCAGATGGATGTGGAAATGAGAGGATGGGGCTTCAGTTGGCAGTGATGCTCTCCAGTGGGAAGAGGAGCTGAATGCAGCTGTATATTACATCCTAGAAATGGCACCTGATTTCTTTTTTTCTAAACCTGAATACTTTTAGACCTGAGATAGTCAGCTAATGAGTGAGTAAGCCAGCAGTGATTGTGTCATAAAAGGCAAAACACTCGTTTTAGAAAGCTGCCTTTTGGTGCTGAAGATTGCAATGTTGAAATGAATGCATGTGGGAGCAGCAGGTGAAGGGATGAGAGAGCAGAGGGTTAACCAGGGCTTGCTGGGTTAACGCCGTGTGTTTCCTAATGGGCTCTCTTTCTTTCTTTCTCTCTCTCTCTCTCTCTCCTTCCGCCTTTCACCCTTCTGTCTGCAGAATTTAAGACAAGAGCTCGATGATCTTCTCCAAGAGAAAATAGAGAACCCCCACCCTGTGGACTGGGACGACACTAAGTGCAGGGATACAGCAGTACTGACAGCTATTATAGACTTAATCACCACCCAGGAGAATGAAAGTGCCAGGAATTTTGCTCCGCGATTCCAGAGCGAGCGCTACAGCTGATGCACTTCAGCTGCTGCGTGAAACCGGAGTCCCCTGTTTTGTTTCGTTGTTGATAGCAGTTATTGAGCTGGAGGGAAGGCTGAGGGCAGCTCCTGCAGCAGCGTGTCTGTGTCTGCATGTCTTCTGTGTCGCTTTTTAAATAACAAAGCAGCAACGTTAGCAGTGTTAGTTGGTGTACGTTCGGTTCCGTCCCTCCTCTTAAGGCCCCTTAAGGCTGCGGCGTTCGTTCCTCACCCAGGAGCAAGGACGGCTCCCGCTCAGCTCGTTGCGCAGCGCTCCTCAGCTGTCGTTGATGACGAGAGGCGGCCGTGCAGCGAGCGGCTCGTGCTGCGCGCGGTGCTGGGGAGGGAACGCTGCAGCGCGGCCCCGCTCCTGCCCCTCCGTGCCTTCTGTGCCCCTCGGCGCCGAGCGGGACCCCGTTTCCGGTCGCGGTGGAATCCGCCTGAAGGTTTCGTTGTGTTGTTTTTTTTTTACTCTCCGTGTCACATTAAAGGACTTCTCTCCCAGGCGCGCTGTCGGCTGCTCTCGGCCCGCCGTGCGGCTCGGCGCCGCTGCTCGGGGCGGCGCGCGGCTGCAGGTGCGGAGATCGCGGCGGGGCGGGGCTGCGTGCGCGGCTCCAACGGTTCCAACGGCTGTGGCGGCCCGGGAGGCGGCGGCGCTGAGGTGAGAGCTGCGGCGGGGCGGCGGGCGGGACGGTGGCCCCGCGGCTGGGTGCGGTGGCGGTGCGGCCCTGCGGGTCGCCGCGGGCGGGGGGCGCCGCAAGGCGCCGTGCGCTCCCGTGCGGCACCGGGCACCGCTCCGCCCCGCTGCCCTAAGGCGGCGCTCCCGGGGCCGCGCGTTGTTCTGAGGCCGTTCGCGGATCGGCGCGCTGTGCTGGGCTCTGTGCTGGGCCGCCCCGAGCTGCGGCTCCGCGGAAGGTGGGTGCGGTGCGGCGCTGCCCCTTTCCTTGGGCGCAGAGCAGCGTTGGGCGATGGAGGACCTGCTTGTTTTCGGCTTTAAGGCCGCCTGTAGTGATTGTAGCGGTGCTTTTTAAAGGGCTCGGTTCTTAAAGAGAGACGTTGTGTCGGTTAGGTTGCGGGGCCGGCGTGGAGCGGGTGCGGGGCGCGGTGAAGACGCAGCAGTCGATCGGTGCCGCTGCTCGGGGTCGGAGGGTCGGAGGCCGGTGCGGGAGCGGTTGGAACTCGGGAGCTCCGGGGCTGCGTCCCGCAGTGCGCGGCCGGTGGGGAGCTGCGATGGGAGCCGCGAGCTTCGTGCTGTGGGGCAGCGGCGCGAGGGTTCCGGCTCGGGCGTTCATTTCGCAGCGGCAGACTCGGAGCCGCGATGTCGCGGCCTCGTGCTCGCACAGCTGTGTCTGGCCGCTCGTCTGCTCTCCGTGCGCGGTTCTGCTCTGATGAAGGTCACCGCAGCGGGCCCTTGGAGCAGCGCGGTGCTGGGGGGGCGGCAGAGCAGAAGGCCTTAATGCCAGCAGGGAGTTTCTGGTCCTTCTCACTGAGATCACAGAGGCTCAGAACAAGTCAGAACGGTGACTTCTTTACAGGCAATAAAAACACAGGGAGGGTGCTAGGAGGCAGAAACAAAAAGCAACAAACCCTCTGAAAATGTGTTTGTACAAACTAAAGGAAAGCTTTGTGTAAAGGTGAACTGCTTGTTATGATGCCTTCAATTTGAGATGTCTGAGAGGCATGGGAGAATTCAGAGTGGCACGAAAGCCAAAGGCTGTGAGCACTGCAGGCAGGATGGCTGTTCTGGGCACAGCTGCAGGCCTGGTGCCACACCAAACCAAACATTGTGTGGGCTTTTGTTCCAGGTGTGGGAGATGATGGGTCCCAGGCTGGTGCTGCTGCTGTCAGCTGCTTTAATGGAACCCTCAGTGCTTTTCAGGGGGTGCTGCTTTATCAGGCCAGCAAAAACTCCCCTCTCCCAATTTTGTGACTTCTTGTAATCCTTTGTTTGGGCTGCGCACAGGTGGTGCAGTCTCACTGATGAGGCGGCCCAAGTGTAGCCTGATTGTGGTGGCTGCACCTGAGCAGGGAGGGCAGAGCTGAAGGGTTCCCAGCCCAGGTGTTCTGCTACAATTTGTAGGAGGGAGAGAAGGTTTAATATCTGTATACCCAGCGTGAGATCAAGAAATGTTCAGATGTTGGTCCAGCCAGTTTATTACAGTCTTAATTAGGGAGATGGGGAAGGAGAGAAGAGGTGCTGTTACGAATTAAGGTAATGGGGAAGAGAAGGAGGGTGATAGAAAAGATAGGAAAGAAGGAGTCATTATAGGAAGCAAGAGGGAGACAGTCACCAGCATGGATCCAGCATGGTTCATAGTTCAGTCACTGATCTTCAGTAGTGGTGGCTGTTGTTCTGTTGAGGACGACAGTGACCACGGTGATGATGGCACCTTTTCAGTGGTAGTGAAGTGGTCGAGTCAGCTCTCCTTGGAGTGGCAGATTCTGGCTTTGGGATCTCAGTGGAAATTCCTTTGTTCCCATCTTCCTGGCCTTGCCAGCAGATGAGAGGGAGCAGGGAGGCACCAACTTGTATCTTCACAGGATGCAATGGCATCGTCCCCCAGTGTCCCGTAGCAAACAGGAGTTGTTTGGTCACAGGCCAGATCTTCCACCCGAGAACAGTCCTGAGCACTATCTTCTGAAGGTAAACAGCTCCAAAGAAATGCTGTCAAATGTAAAATTGTCCACACAGTGATGTTGAGAGACAGGTGTTGCTGTGCGGCAATCATCTCCTGGAGTCTTATCAGAAGAAATAGCTCAGAAAGCAAGCTTTGAGCCAGAAAGGATTCAAACACCAGGGCAGGAGGCAGGCAGGTGAGGCTGGCCCCGGTAGTCACTGCAGCCCCACACAGGGCACTGGAGGAGCTCTGTGCTGGGCACCTCTGTGTGCTCCTCTGCAGCAGCTCCCTGCAGTGCTGGGCAGGGGAGGGCTGTGCTGGAGAAGCAGCTGCAGCAAGATGAAGGGAGCTGACTGCTGGGCTGGGCTGCTACTGCTCACAGGTGCAGGTGTGGCCTTAGTTGACACATTACCCTTTGGACACTAAGAGCTGCATTATGTGTTACAAATTGAAGTACTCTTTCCGCAGTTAGTGTAGCTACATCATGAACTGATACTTTCCATCTCTGCTATGCCATGAAGCTTTCCTATCCTTCCCTCCTCCCTCAAAGGCACTGCTGGCAAACCAGGCTTTAGAGGCACACAGCAAAGGTAGGTGACTGCTTTCCTACTGTCCTGTTCCTTCAGACAAGTGACCGCAGCCCTGTGTAGCTCTGAGGCTTCTTCCCTTGCTCAGTTGAGCCGTTCTCCCACACCGCTGTGGTTCACTGCTCCAAGTTCACACAGACACTGAGCAGGCAGGCAGTGCTGGTTCAGACACACAGAACTTCCGTGACAAGAATGGTGCTAATGGCCGGCACTGCAGTGCTCTGTGAACAGAAACTGAGGCTGTATTTTGGTAAGGATTTTATTGATTGTTGTCCTATAAAATCATAACAGTCTTTGATTCCTTAAGAACCGTGTCTGAGAATAAGAAAAAGGCTTTTAAAAAACATTACAGCACTTTTGGAAAAAACAGGTATGAAAAATATATACAGTGTATTAAAAATCTGAATAAAATTAATGCCTGGATTTATACATTCAGTTATGTGTTAAACATCTGCCTGTGTACAATAAATCCTTCGTTAAAATATTAGCAGTATTTCTACTATGTTAAATAAGACTTTGCTCAGTGATCAGTCTGTATCACTGCCATTTTCTCAGTCCACTTCTTATAAATTAATCCCGAAGGCTGGAAGCTGCTGTCAGCCTGCCAAAGGAAGCATTTCTGTACAAATGTCTTCCTAACAGCTTTTCAATTGTTACAGAGGTACATATTTACAAAGTTATTCACACATCAGCACATTACATTCTGTGTAAAACAGTGTCCAGAACCTTTTAAAACCACGAGGACTGACAGCATGCCTGCTACCACACATCTTTCTCTCGCTTAATGCAGCCTGCAGCCTGCTCTGTCACGAGCCGCTCCATACAAAGGTGGAGATGATTATAATACAAACTGTCACATCTACATACAGAAAGGAGGAGCTGGAAGTGACTTAATTCTGAGTGCATTCTGTTCACACCATATTAAGTAGTTCTTTTTTTTCAGTGGAAATTGCAGATGCAAAAGCAGGCGTTGTGTGAAGTGCAACTGTGAGAGGCCAAGAAGGGTGTGTGTGAAGCAGCACCAGTCAGAGCTCCTCCAGTCCAGGGCTCCCCTCCTGCTCTGGGGTAGGAGAGGACAGAGATGCCCACTCTGCTTCCACACCTCTCCTCGCTGCTGCCCTGAGTTCCTATGCTGAAGCTGAGCAGCTTCATCAGCCCCATGGGTCCTACTACTGCCCTTCTGCTTTTGCCTGTGGACTCAGGGTGATGCTAACAAATGCTAATGATGATATTCAGCGAACTCCAGTTCGGTGAACTTTTACCTCCACAGAAGGAAAAAACTCATTTCTGCAGCAGAGGAAGAAGGAAGAATTAAAAAAAAAGATAGGAAAAAGCACTTCATGTGTACTGTAGGCCCCATCCAGGCAATAACTTGGCATGAAGATGTAACTCAGCACCTGGGAAAAACTAAAAACAGGCACATTTCCAGCAGTTACGGTGCTTTAAAACACCAGGAAACAGCCTGTGAGTGCAGGCATCTCAGCTCTGAACCACAGCACAGGGCTCAGGTTGTTGATGCTAGTGAGAAAAAAACACATTCCTATGTTATGCGTATGGCTGCTTTTCTACAGCTTGAAATTATTTTTAGTACTAAGTATTAAGAAAAGGGGCTCAATCTTTAAAGGGCCAACTTAGCAAAGAATACTGGCAAAGCAATCGCTGCCACAAAGGCAGCCAGAGCTTGAAGAGCTTTTGGAGTGGAGACACAGGACAGAACAGCCTCTGCACTTGGCACAAACTGGATTCCAGGAAACTTCCTAGAGGAACAACATAAGGCACATAAGGAGGACACTGGTAGAAGGACATCAAAGGGCTCAATCTCTGTATATTATTATTCTTAATGAAAACAAGCTCGAGTCTGATGGTCATGCTAAAAAATGTATCAGAGAATGAGACGCTCCATCTTTATTTTGAAAAGCTGGTTCCTCTTGCTTGCTTTCACAATTCCTTTCTGGAGCAGCAGGAAGAGAGCACGAGCTGTATGAGAAACACAAAGCATAGCACCACCACACGAGCTCCGGCTGGCTCCCCTGGAGCTCATCAGCTCAGTAACTCACTGTGTCCTACAGCATCTGGCTCACCCTGGGCTGCTGCTGGACAGGCAGTCCTTCATCAATTACATGCTGCTTATTGCAGCTCAGGTTAAACAAAGGTTTTGACAACACAGGGAAGTATCCCATTTGACACCTTTTTTGGTTCTGGGAATGTAACACTGCAGTTTTTAGGAGCTGGAACTCTGTTCCCCCACTGTTATGCTCCTGTTCTCCTTCCAGCTCAGTGTATGCATTTATTTGGTGAGCTTCCGGTATTGAGCCTGCTAGAGAGGGGTTTTAAATTTGAAAGAAAGAAAGTGAAAATCATCAAGAAAACAGATGGAGAAAGAATACAAACAGGGATGAGGGAACCAAAGCTGAAAGGGAAATCTCATTTTAAGAACAAAGAATGGCTGATCTCCACTGCCCAGGAACCTAATTCTCATAGAAACTGCCGTTACTCAAGCCAGGCGTCAGTTCATAGCTCTCAAAACGCGAATCAAAAGGGCCGAGTGTCAGTGCTGTCACTGTATTTAATGCATCTGTGCCTCACGTCTTCCATGCAAGAGCTGTAGTGTGTGCAGCTGTGCCTCCGCTGACAGCAGTTTAGTGCAAATCCTGCAGCACAATATGAGGATGCAGAAATCATCTACACGTTGGTTTCAAGTCCCAGCAGACGCCCCATGCGCTCCATGTTCTTGTCAATGGTGGCACGACACGTGATTTCCTTGGCACACTCCATGGGAAACCACCCTCTTTCACCATCCCGCAGTCGTTCCCCTTCATACCAACCTGCAAAACGTGAACAAAGAGTGAGAACCCTTCTCAAGGCCTTTAAAGACACCGTGGCAGCGCTTTTCAGCGGTGCACAAATCTGGTGCCTGACAAAGTGCCCAAGCTCTACATTTTTAGACAACTCAATTTCACGTCTGTGGATATTTCACATGTCAAAACCACCCAGCCCGTTCCATCCCCAAGTCTTTTCTGTGGGCTACGACAGGGACGAGATACAAGTGCTGCTTAAACAGAGGCTGTTCTTCGGAAACCTGAACCAAAAGACTCAAGTTTTAATTGGAAGCTAATGAGGAAACAAACTGTCATCTGCAGCGCTGACAGGTGGTTACACTACTCACCATCATTTACTTTTTGATAAACCAAAACAACATCAGCAACTTGAAGAGACAGCTCGTCTGACTGCTTTGATGTGTAAGTTCTGATGATCTCTACCTGTGTCAAAGCTGTGGAAGAAAAGAAGCTGAGGCACACAATTCCTGTAACAAATCTTCTGTGAGGATGTGTACGTCCTTAACTTAGAATGTTCTCCCAACTCCAAAAAACCAAAACCCAAAGGCAGCAGCAAGCGGCTTCCCCACCACACAACAAACTGACTAAACACACAGGACGGGGCTGCGCTCTTCTGTTAACAGACTGGAACAGCTCACCAAACACTGATGAACAAACAGAAACCACAGAGCAAAACAGAACTCGAAGTGCCTGTGGACAAGGAAGGGATGGCGACTCCACATGTACTGCAGTAACAGAGCCCAGGAATAGCAGGGGTCTGTACAGCATCCATGTACTGAAGGCACCACTAAGGGGCAGTGCGTTTCCAGTCCCACGTCACAGTGCTCACTGCTGCTGGTAGCTGAACTTACTGGTTCTGTCTGTGCTCTGCCTGTCTCTGTCTTGTCCAAGCACTGTAATCCAGCGAGCTCTTTCACTCCTGCAAAGAGCAAAACCAAGATGATGATTATATCATCTATGTAATGCATCTCATGTCTGAAGCATCTGACAAACATAATAAAGTTGTTCTAATACAAGTATCCACAGCAAGGCTTAGCAGCACAGTGTACTTAGAATGAAAAGCAAGAGTCAGGAAAACAAGTTCTCCATGCACACACAGGGCACGTTTATGTTTCCAGATGTGCTGATGTGGGAAATTTGAGAGACAAATCAAGTCCTGGGTGGAGGCCTGAACACACCACTGGGCTTCAGACTGTCCATCAGCATTTCTGGGGACAGCAGAAAGAATTATTGAGATTCTAAGCATTGTGCCACATACAACAACAAGTGCAAATTACTACAGCTCAGCTCGAGTAGAAGATGCAGAAAACCAGAGAGGAAAATAAAGCTAATCCTCACCCCAGGTAACCGCCAAGCTAAAAATCTACTCGCTTTAGCTTTGAATTTTGGCAAACAAGGGTGTGAATTCCATTTCAGTAAATTGGTTTTATCTCCTGTTTGTTGAAGGGCTTCGCTGTCAGTACAGGTTAGAATAACATGAGGGAGCTGCAGGGCTGAAGGACTTTTGTTGCTGCCACTGGTTTTAACTCAGAGTAATGAACATCTGCCTTCCCTAGAAGCCTGATCTTTTCACAAAACATCTGAGGGCACACTAAAGTTGTTTCAACCAAAACGTGAAGGAGCATACAGTGTTTTGCATGTGCTTAATTTTGTTCTTCGCTTTAGAAGCATGTTACAGATTCACATTTTCTTAACACAAGAATTGCATTTTCTTTCAGACAGATGACAAAAACGGGGTAATTTCAGACTGCCTTCCACTCCAAATATTCCGTTCTTCATACATCTGAGCAGCATGTACTTTATGGAAATACTCCCTCTGGGGTCCCCCTCTCCCCAGAATTAAATGAAAAATCCAGTCAAGAAATCACCTATCTTTCAGCCCATCTAGGAAAGCCTCTACTTTTACACATGAACTTCCGTAGCTTTTAATGTATTTTTACAAGACTATCAATGTTCCATGCATAAGAAGGCAATCTGGAAAACAAAAATAAAAACATGCCAGCCCCAGTGGATAATCTCCTGCTAAACGACCATTCCACTACAAGGAACGCCTGCAGCAGCAGCAGCACCTGCATGTGGGAGGAGTGCCCTAAGGACGGGCGCAGGGTCTGAGCCGCACTGCTGTGAAACCATCCTGCACAGCTCCTGCTTCCCCCCAGGAGCCTCCAGCTGCTCCAAGTGGCAGAACATGAGCACACAGCACCACAGATCTGAGCTGTTGAACGTGCAAAGCTGTGTTCGGTGAGCACCGCAGCCCGGCCTCAGCTGCACACTGCCTGCCTGTCCTCCCACACCCAGGGTTTGTCTGCGACCCGCGTATGCAGTTCACAATAATCTATAAAAAGACAGCTTTCAAATCAAGTAATTATTGTCAGAATTCTTCCTCTTGCTGACAATCTGCTAGACTGCTATTTATACCACAAGCCACATATAGCAAAGCAGTAACAAATCTGTAGAACAAAATGTCTTCTTATAAGAAGACCAGACAACTAAAAATGCGCCTCATTTTTCCCCAATAAGAAAGCGTTTCCAAACAAGTCTGAATCATCTGCTTACTTTATAATGAGATCTTTAATAGATATCATTAATGATCTGTAGCTTCTTTCAGGGTTATTCTAAACTCCGAAGGCAAACCTAAAATGCAAATGTTTCCAGGCTGGGCTCCGTCTGGAGCATTCTGTGCTCTGTGCCTTCTGTCCTGCCTCCAGCTCCCACCAAACAGATGGGATCTTTCACTTTTGTAAGGCTGTGTGAAAGTTAATGGCACCACAGAGGAACGAGTGCCTCTTGGGGACTTGCACCCGAAAGAACAAGATGCTGCTTGTTGTTCTGTTCAAAAGCAGGACACCCTCCAGAACCGCTTCAGGAGAACAAGGACCACCTCTATCCCAGCACAGCTCCGCAGCTTCCCTAGGCAATGCCCAACTCCTCCTCCCAGTCACTGCTGTGCCGTTCCCACTCCCACACCATCCAACCATTGTTACAACTGTGCACAAACCACAGCTGCAGGACAGCAGCACGCAGCCTTCACACCCGATGTCTGCCTGCTACCACGCCTCAGGATGAGCCGTGCTGTGCTACAAATGCCACGCTGCTCAAACAACCATTAGGATACGCTGCCTGGGAGAAACCAGTACAGAGGAAGTATCAGAGCAGTCCTGAAGGAGTCTGCAGTGAGATTTTTCAAGGCTGTCCTATAAAGACCCACAAAAAGGAAATCTCCCTACCCAGCACACGGAAGGCAGCATTTCCCTGCCAGTCAGCTGCTGTGCTGCAGGGTGAGATGGGAGCAGTGCTGGAGAGGGCTGGAACTCAGCCCACCACTGCAGTGCTCCTTGCAGAGTGCTCGTCAGGAATGCACCCTGCTGTCTTTCAGCCCTGAGCCACCTGCAGGACAGCTGTGCATGTAAGCAGGCTGCAGAATGCACGATACATGCAGTGCTTTCAACTGCAGTGCACGAGCTGCTACTCTGGTTTCCTTTAGGCACTTGCCCTCAGGGCACAACTACAGGAAGGCTCTGTGTTCACAGGCAACTTCCAGCTCTCAGAAGAACATTTGTCAAAGAGTGTTTAAACAAATGTACTTATAGATACCTCAGCCACATTTGCAGTTCAAATGGAATTAGAATAATCTCAAGCTGGAAACACAAACATTGTGGATCCCAGCACCCAGACCCACAAAGGAACACCCAACTCCAGACTGTATCCAAGAGCTCCAGCAGCTTGTGGCCATGCCACTGCCCTGTGATGAAGAACCTGATGTGGCTGCAAGCTGCCATGAGGCCTTCCGTAAGGGAAGTGAAAAGCTACTGCAGAGAAGCTCAGAGAGGTACATGGCTTCCTCCAGTATTTTAACATTTTATTCTGCTATTTGCTGTTACTTACTGAGTTTCTGTTCCCAAAAGCAGCTCCACCTTCTCTCCTGCATGGTTACTGAGGACAGACAGCCTGAAGAGGTGAACTGGGGAGCTCTGCCGTGAGTACAGCATGGCTGAAGTGTTCTTCATGGGAGAAGAGGTCAGGTCCTCACTGTCACACTGCTGGACCACCAGCTGATCCCTTAAGGAATAATCTGTGACGTTGTAACTCTCCTCACTGCAGAACAATTAAAACAAAAACAACAGCCACAAGTTCAGTGTCAGCTTCCACTAGGTGCCTCTGGAAGCAAATCCAGTATAGAATCTGCTTTAAGCACGCTGAATGGCACAATTCTGACATTTTGTATCTTTTCTGCACATTTCTTTCTGAAACTACCAGCTTCCCACAGCCTGCAGTGCATTGCTCCATATGCTCAACTTACTCCACTAAACCAGAAATGAGGCACAGCAATTGTGTTCTTATGCATTTCCTTCTGTACCTCCAAGTGAATCACAGACCTTCGTATTAGAATACATAAGAAAAAAATACACTTTCCTCTTCCTTGTGCCCACAGAAATATGGATAGGCAAACTGCTTCCCAATAGAGCACTATCAACCTTTAAAACATAGGATCATCTTGTCCATCTGCAGGTATAAGGTGCTAAAATCTACTTTACATTGTTCTGAAACTAATGACATAGCATCATCCAACTGTGACTTCTAAAAAGAGGCAAAGAATCACAGAATCGTAAGGGCTGGAAAAGACCTCTGAGATCCTCAAGCCCAACCCCAACCCAGTGCCACCATGCCCTCCAACACTGGTAAAATTCCTTCAGCAAAGTTTAATCACTGTTAGCATTACAACTTTTGTGACAAAATAATTCCCGGCAGCATGGAAAAAAACCATGGTTTTTCAAGCAGCTGTGAACAGCTAACATTCCCAAACAGATTTAACCTTCAGGTGATTTCCAGTGTATGAAGTCCAGCTGCATTCCACTGTCAAGATAAACCTCAGAAGCTGACAAGCCATCGAGCGCTGAAAGCAGACGAGATTTGAGAGGTTTTCTTAGAGGGTCACAAAAAGCAGAATTTTCAATAAATGTGAACTCGGACTCAAATACAAGCCTGCAGTCTTGTGCAGCACTCAGGATGCTGCAGGTAAGTTTTCTGAACACTCAGTAAGGCGGTTTTACTTTAGCTGTATGTAACAAAGCTTCATGAATTGTGAGGTTCTCCTGAACTCACGGGATGCAGAGCTAGCTCGCTGACAGCTCTGGGTGTCAGTAACTGAGGGACACAAAGCAGATCTCCATGATCCCAGGAGGGCATACTGAGAAAAGGAGGTATCTGACTATGGGTGGAGTTGTAGGCCAGCCGTGTCCTGTTTTTAGCAAAGCACTGTTACAGTGTAAGCTTGCAAATCCGCAAGAAGAGAATCGCCTCTGCTGGTCAACCTCCCCCCAGGGGCACTTGTGAAGTGACCACTCTTCTGTGGAAGCTCCGTGTGCCTGACAGCAGACAAATCCACATCCACAGCCTGCAGTTACACTCATCAGCTGTGCAGGAGAGATGTAAGCACAGTTCTTCTTATCCATCCGTGTTAGGGGTGTAGAAGAGGAAGAAAGATGAAAACTCATTATGATAGAAATGCATACAAACATGGCAGTATTGTGCACGAAGTAAATATCCTCCATCTCAGCAAGGCACTGGTGTCACCATGCTCTGCGGAACATGGAAGAATTTCTTCACCAGCTCAGAGAAAGCCATTTCCCAGATATGGCAGCAGTAAGAAGAGCCATTGTGCAGTCCATGTGCATCTCAGGGCAGACAGAAAGAACTCAAGATGTGAACTACACTGCCTGCTATTCTGCTACTCACTGTGTTGCAGTATTACCTTCAGATCCAATGTCAACACACACCGTTGGTTTAAGAGACCCTGTAATGGGAGTCATAGCCACAGCAGTGGCAATTTGCAGTTCAGCAATGAAGTTAAGGAGAAAAAAGAAAAACTGAGAGCTGAGCAGTACAGAAATGCATGTTTTGTTCTCCAGAATCGACGTGACAGGTCCACAACATCACTCACACATCCCCTTCTGTCCTTTTCTCAATGGTACTGAGTATCAGCCACTGTTTGCCTGACCTGGTCAAAGTGTGATGGAACAACTGCCCGTGCTGGTGCTTCGATTTCAAACAAAAGTCAGACTGTAGCTCAGGATGACTACCATTAATAAAGCATCATTAGATTTAAGGACAAGAACCCCAGTGCATCCTCAATACCCCCCAACACACTCTTTGCATTGCTCAGCTAAAACGTACTATTTCTCATTACAAAAAGGCTTCTGGAGTGCTAGTTCCCTTGGTATTCAAGGTGCAGTTCATCCAATGACAATTCTGACACGTGCAAACTGTTTCTAAAATGCAGATGGGCAGAACGCAGCCGTATCTCACTGGGCAGGCAGCTCCTCACACTGCCACTGGGCACGGCCACCACCACAGTGCTGTGGGAAGAGGAGCTCTGGGCCATCCCAGCACGCACAAGTTTCTGCATATATGGCAAACTGCTCACACAGGACAGCTGAACTTTGGGGAAAGGATGAAGCAGCATGATTGCAGCACTAAGTAATTAGTATTTTTAGCACAGTAGAGTGATTTGGTTGTGCAACGACAATCTTTTGAGAAAGCAATTGCTGCAGTAGAAATACAAATAACTGAACTCGGCAAGCAACAAATATTTCTGTCCACTGCTGCAGTGTCCATGGTAACACTGGGGGAAGGAGAGCAGCTCACCAAAGCTCAAACGTTATTAATGACCAGATTCACTTGGGTAAGTGCACGCTTCATGCCCAGAGGACTGGGAGGTCCACACACAAACTCTCTTCAATTCTGGTGTGCTCAGGGGGTGTTGTTCAATTGCCCAGATCAAGCTGATTGTTAAGTTTGCTTTAATTTTGGTTTCTGGGCCCATTCAGGACGTTTCGATTCCAGCAGCTGGAAGACATTATAAATCAAAGCCCCAAAGCTTTAATAAGATGCATTGTTATAAAAACCTGCATTATAATCTGGACAACCAGCCAATACAACATAACAACACGGATAATACACTCATCATCGTTTTCCTAACTCAGACATTTACTTAGCTACCAACACAGCCACACAACAGCAGGCCCATGAGAAAAACACAGCTTAAGAAATGAGAGAGGACTCTGGTGAGCAGCCAGAGGTGGAACAAGGGGCCTTGGAGGGAACGTTCCAGCAGGACCTCGATCAGCACTGAATCTCAGGATCACGGTCACAGCATTAAGAGCTGGGGACAACTCCACTGATTTTCCTCCTCACTTGCATGGCGGTGTTTTGAGTTAAATGTATTTTCCTCCATTTTGGAACATTCACATTTTCTTTGCAAATTTTATATTCTAACTCACTCCTCCTAAGTTCTGATTAAAATTATGATTTGAAGTTTCACAGAACAGCATCTCTTACAATCAGCTCAACTGATCAACACAAATCCAAAATCATCCTTCCAAAGAGTTTTCAGCCTCAGGAAGGTTTGTCTATCAAGTATTATTTAACAGCAACATCAGAGGATGCAAATTCCATTAGATTATTCTAAGTCTCCCCTCAAATCCAGTGATAAAAGTTTAACTGGGGACCACTGGAAGCATCTTCCCGTAAACCTCTCTCAAAGTAATTCCTGTAACTGTATAAACAGTTTCACAAATTCTGACTAATTAACACGTTTAATCCACATTTTGTACCAGGCCCCTTCAAACCTCATTCAGTTTTCCAATTAGCAAATGGCTAAAAAATACAGAGCAATTCTGTGCACGCAATCACGTTTGCCCTTCCCACGGCAGGAAATGCTGGTTTCATTTCCCTTGGGATGAGGCACACAGCAGTCACAACAACTCCCAACACAGCTTCATGCTGGATGGCCTCTGTGTGCCCCAAGAGCCGAACACGAGATTTTGTATTGGTGAAGCTCTTACCTCTTCTTCTTGGTGATGATGAGGACATCATTGAAGAGGAAGAAGTACACCTGCTGTTTAGAAGTCCTTTTAGAGAAAAGTCCCGTGTCTTCTACATAGGCTGTTAACTCTCCCCTTTTCACTAACCATCGTGAAGAAGAAACCAATGGAAATGGCTAAAAATCAAGAAAATAACATTTTAATATTCTAAAAAGCTTTTTTTCCCCCTCCTTTTTTTAAGATCAGGAAACAAATATTCAGAAAAAAACCCACTTGAATAAACTCAAAGTGCAGAGATGAGGAGTACAAGTTTTAAAGTATCCACAAGTAAGAGCCTGCAAATGCTTGAAAGTTCTCATATTCCCAACCTAATTGCTCATCCATGATCAAAATGAGCTCCCGACCACTCACACTTCGGGGTGGAAATGATGCCCTAAGGAGAGGAAAACTGCTTGTCTGGTGCTGGCAGCAGCCCATTCCCTCAAGAGCACATGGACATGGATGGGACACAATCAGGGCTGGCTGTCCCCGACTGCTGGCAGGAGCTGGGCTGCCCATGGTGCTCAGCTCCTCACAGTGCTGAGGGCTGCTCCAGCAGGCTGCTGCTTCTGCCCCTTGACGAGCCCAGCAGTGCAGCTGGTTCCCTTGAAACCACTGCAGATCATTACAGATTAAGGAAACCTCCAACTTTTTTAGTTTTGCCTCAGGCTGCTTTGTATCTTCACACATCCAGAAGAGACCACAGAGACTGCTCACCTGGATTTGGTCCTCCATGCAGCCATCCACTGGAGCACCACTTGTGCTATACTGCAGACGTGCAGCAGTGATATTTGATAAATATATGTATAACCTGCCATTACTTCAGTGAGTACTTTCTTAGAAAGGGCAGACAGGCACTGGCACAGGCTGCCCTGGGAAGTGGTGCAGTGACCATCCTGATGGTGTTTAAGGAAGGGCAGATGTGGTTCTTGGGGACATGGCTGGGGCAGTACTGGGATACATGGGTGGCTGGACTGAATGATCGTAAGAAATCTTCTCCAAGCCTGGTGATTCTATGATTCCATATTCTCCAATTTGAAAATGCAGGATTTGATTTGAACCCATTCTTCCTAAGTAGATTTTCACCCAAGTCTCCATCTCTGTTAGTGAGTCAGACAACCTTACTAGAAATCGCTGTAATTTTGAGTTCATTCACTGACACTGCTGCTCATCTCACATCTGTGGCTAACTTCAATCCAACTTATAAAGTGACAGTCCTTGGAGAAAGTGATAGAAACACCTCAATTAACCACACAGCTTACAAAGGCTCAATTTAGCTCACTACTCTAATATGGCAATGCAGAAGAGCTGCCAAATTTCATCTCTATAATCTAAGTAATTTCTAAGTTCATAAAAGCATTTAACTTTAAAAAAAAAAAAAGCCTTACGCCGAATCAAAGCTCTGCAGCTTCAGTACATTTTTGTAAGCAGGCAGCTTCACATATTTACCCTTCCTGAAATGTAGTAGCAGTTCCCTGTGATGATAATAAATGTGAAACATCAGACCAGAGGTTATACCACCTCCTAGGGGACTTCACAAAATCAAAAGGCTGGGCTGTGGGCCCAGAAATGACAGAGCAGTTTGGTTCTTGGACTCAAGCTTTTGCAGAAAATTCCTTTCCTGGCACTAAAACCCCCCCAAAAAACCCCACATCTGAATCTTCATTAAAAATACAGAGCCTACAGATGAGCCATGTACAGAAGTGATGTAGATTTTAACAGCTTCTCTTGTACTCCCATGTAATGCTCTACAATCACAGCAAAGAAAATAAGAATTACAAAATGCATACAAAATGTATGAGAAAAGAACAGAAATAGTTTACCTGATCTATGATGGTTACGGAATAGAATCATCACGACTGTTCTTCAGATAAAGCTATTTTCAAGATTTCTAGAGCATGAACTAAAAAGCTCTCTAATCTCTACCTCAAATGAGTTCATCAGATCTTCCTAGTCAACCGTATTCCAGAGGCATCTTGTGCTTACTTTAATATTAATTTTCCCTTAATTGACAAAAGAGTACGATGTGTACATCATCTGCTCTCTGTGTAAAGTAAGCCATCAGAACTTAACATGTATTGGAACTTGGCCAAAACAATCCAGCAAGCATTCCAGCTGGCACTGCTCAAACAGAAGAAGTGTAAACCACTAAGTGGTCGTATTAACAGGCGTGGAGGGAAAAAGAATTGCATAAAGAATACAGAAAAAGAAAATACAGTTCTATTATTGTCATGAAATCACTGAGAGCTGCCAGTCCCAGCATGCCCACTGCAGGGCCTGTTCCTGCTGCAAGGTCAGATCCATATCCTGATCCCCTGCCAACAGAAAAATAACGGGCACTGAAGATCTGCTGGGTGCTTCTGTGGGTCAGAAAACTGGGAAGGAACGTGGGAAGCCAATCACCCAAAGTTGTCAAACTATTTAAAACTCTATTTTAGATTATCCAAATACCTGAGGCTGTTATCACCAGTGTTAGCAGATGCTGTGATGCACTCAGGAGACGTTTCCTTTATTCTTGTTACATAAATGTTATTAGTATGTAAATAGAAATACTGCAGACAATCTGAGAAATACCTTTTTGGAGATAGGATTTACTCAGAACAAGACTGACCACTTGAAGACATAAATCCATACTTCACATCTGACGACAAATACCAACCAAAACCTTCTCTCAAAACCATACTGGTTATGTAGTGAGACACAAATCACAGAAATGGTACTTTAACAGTGAATGAACAATGAATTTAACAAAGACTCAATGCACTTCAAGAGGTTTTTTGTACGTACAACAAAACCCCACCAACTGTTGTTATTTCTGCTACAGATTCCACCCTACTGCAATCTGGATGTTCAAATAGTGCTAGGACCCTTTCTTGGACTAACAGCCGTTGGTTGGTGCAGCTCCTGGGTGAAATCTGGTGTCAGTACAGCAGTGCTGTCAGTACAGACGCAGCAGCCGCCTGCGTGGCGCATCAGTGAGCAGCAGGGCAGGCACAAGGGCAGCTCACACACCTGCTCTGCAGCTTTAACTCCCACCTCGACAGAAACGGGGTGCTGAACTTTACCCCTCATTCTCAGAGCTGGGGTGCTAAAACTCAACCAAGGAATTGTTTTATTTCAGCTGCAGTAGATAAACAGGTGTCCCTTTCTGCTGCTGAACTGACGTGGAGAGCAAGTAACACTTCATCAAACAGGCATTAAAAAACCCTTTTTGCTGTAACATACGCTGACTCACTCTTATTTGAGAGATGTTTTTTTCCTCAGCTGAAGTCTGAAACCTATGCAAAATTTCAGAGCTGCCCACAGTTCATGGCAGCGCCCACCCACGTGTAAGGAAAGGCATCAGAAGTCATTCACACACTGCCTCACAATGTGCTCAAGAGAGAAATGCAATTGCTTTGCCATGCAATGCTTCCCCCCAGAAATGTTTCTTTGTCTCAGATCAGTCAATTCGTGTATGAGCTATACAGGTTCCATGACACGGCTGCCACTGCAGCAGAGAACTGTGATGCTTCTCAGAAATGATGCTGAGCATTTCTCTGATTTTCTTTATGTGAGAGAAAAGAAAGTTAACTCAAAACCTGACAGTCCTCAAGAAAACCAGTGATGAGAAGGACACAGGCAGAGCAAAGCATGGCACCATGCAGTACTTGTGACTAAACCGTCTTGCACATTTTTGTAAGACATGAAACAGTGTAATGTCATATTAGGCACTCCACCAGGGACAGGCTTTCATCCACACAGCTAGACCAAAGCCTGGGCATACACTCTTCAGTAATTAATGCTACTTTATTCTTAAAAAGAAGTTCTTCTACTCTATTTCCCTAAAAAGTCTCACCTCAAAGCTTAACAGACCTTGCTAAAGGTGCAGCAGTCCTCAGTTACTCAAGTTTCCAGAGCTTCAGCTACCTTAGAATATGAATTTGTCTTCCCATTAACTGAGAAGTCACATCAGGACTACAGCCTGTCCTAATTTACTTTGCGCATTTGGTAATGAAGCTACCAAAACTTAACACACAGTCAAAGCTCCTCCTATGCTAAATGATTCTGGTTCCTTGATTTAATCATACCTTGATTTTAAATTCCAGCTGGGAGTTAATCGTGTACATCATTTCTGTCCTTTCCATTTTCCGAGCACCTTCATTGCACAAACGCACCAACTGAAAAACAAGACATTTGCTGAGCGCGTTTCACGTCCTCACAATCTGTAATACCAGTAACTCTTGTTCCTTGATCCAACACACTTCTGTGGAAGCATTTACAAAGGATCTGACATTTTCACAATGCTTTCAAGATCCGAATGAATGCACCAGAGTGACCTGGTCAGAGCTGAGAGCTGGTTCTGCTCTGGGAGCGGACTGGACGACCTCCTGAGGCCCCTCTCAACCCACACCACTCCACGATGCTATGATTACTATTTCTTCTTCAGCACAGCCCTCATGGTACAAAGCTACAGCCAGAAGACCTGACTGAGAAGGGTTACACTCACTGATCTACATGAGCACCCAGCCCCACAGAACCCATCCTTCCAGCCTGACAATCCGTGCTGCACACTGACGGCTATCACACGCATGCAGCTCCTTCACAGAAGGAAGTCCCAATACAAATACTGCAGTGCCACCTTGTTGAACTCAGGCAAACTGCTCTAGGGGTTGGCAGCCCTGCCCACAGCAGGGGCACTGAAACTAGATGATCTTTAAGGTCCTTTTCAACCTTGGCCTTTCTGTGATGCTGTGAAACTTCCCCAGGGACGGCTTCACTGCAGCTGACATTCAGGACACAATCTCAAAGCACACACCACAGCCCTACTGAAGCCTGCATGCCAGGGAAGAGGCATGCACCCACAGGTGCAGTCAGAAGGGCATCCAATCACATTCCCTTTAACTCCACAAATACCATGCAGGATTTCCTTCAGTTAATGAGCCTTTTCTTCTTTTAAAAATCACTTTACAAATCATTTACTGCTCCTATGGAAAAAGTAATTGTGTTGGCAACAATACAGTGTTCCTGAGTTCAGGATATTTTCCTAAGTACGAGAAAGACAATAATTTAGCCAAGAGAAAGGCTGCTATGGCCTGACTTTAATGAAGACAATTTAGAGCTTTTATATCCTTTGCTGCTCTCCCTTACACAGGAATATTCAAGGCCCAAAGCAATATGTAGGCCTGAAAGGTAGAGAAAGATTTTTTTAAATCTTTCTTTTTATTTTTAAGCAATGTCAATAATCACATTTAATGACAGTCTATGATGCGCTATGGCTTCTGAAACAGATCTTGCAGGCAAAAAATAGCCCTGAAATTCTTAATTTCCTTTTCATACCACAATGCCCTGCTTGACAGTCTTCTATTTCCAGAATATGCCTATCTGCAGTTATCTAGAACATGTATACATGTATTTTAAACAGATGAATTGGAATTTCTGACTAATCGAAAATAATAATAATCAGCTTGCTTAGTTTCACATAAAACAAACTGGAATTTGTTGTAAGTGCTGTCAAAATCTCCAACCAATATGCATGGAAACTTGCACTCTTCTACCTTTGATTCTTGGCAAACAACTGACAGCAGCAGACACCCTTAGCGTGCAGTAAAAGCAGGCAGGCTTAAGCACAGACTTTTTCTGCACTGCAGGACATACCTTGCTCACTTCCTTCAGAGCCTGCTTGCAGTTCTCATATTTCGGTGAATCTTTAGGAGTTTTCTGACAAATAGTCTGAAAGAAAACATCCATTACTGCACAGAACTAAAAAGCACAGACTGTAACAAATACAGAAATTTACATACACATTAATGGTAATCAAAGAGCTGAAGAACCAGCTGTGAACTTACAGATAAATGAGAGAACACTATGGACTTACAGATAAATGAAATGACGCTAATTGATTGATTTTAATCCTAACAGTCTGTGTAGCTTCTGTGCCAAGTTATTCCTCCTTGGTTTCAGAATCAATTCTACTATAGAACCTTTCTGATTGGACTTCTAAATATTTAATGTTTGACTGCATAACCAAATAAATGCTACTGCATGTCATGCTCAGCAGCCCTGTCGGTACTTAGAGCCCTGTGCCTCCTACAAGCAATGGGATCAGCCAGGAATCGAACATAAAGGAGAGCTAACATTAAGAGAACACAAAGGAAAAAAAGAAAAGCAACATTCTCACATCCATCAGCAATGGAAGACGAGTAACTCTCTGCATAGGGAGAATGAGGAAGGAGATCATCGGTAAATTCCTGCAGTCTTCATGGGACTCAATGCGTGACAACACCTCTTTAAATGCTGGATTTGTAGCTCTGGTGAGGAAAAGGGAGGGGAACTTAACAGTGTTTTACCCAGGAATTGTGAAAGTTGGCAGATTTCAGAAATAGGGGAGATGCAGTTTGAAAGATTTGTATCGCAGCCTTCAGTGTTATTTGCTTAGATATGCATGACCAGTACTGACATTTAGGGAGCTCATTTTCTCCCACAGGAGAACATGAGTGCAAACAGACTCACAGGTAACAGAAGCAAAGCACAGCTTTGGTAAATTCACAAACCTGCACTTACCAGCAAACAGGCAATGTGACACACAGCCACAACCAGGACTGCACGATGCAGCCCGGCGCGTTTCCACCCCCAGGGACTTCAAAGGCCCTTCTGCATGAAGGAACACCAAGCATGTGAGGACATGCTGTGAGCCCCAGGCCTCGCACCAAGTACCACAGCCTTTGCCTCCTACTATGAAGGGAGTGATTTTGCAATCATATTTTAAAATTAGCTCTTACAGCAATTTCTGAAGCGTTCGCTGCTGATAGACTTCATTAGTGCAGTATTTTACATAAGGATCAAACGTGGAGGAAGAATGCTTTTCCACAATATCACTAATATCGTCAATGAAGATGTTGTTCTGATGCCTTGCTTCAAGCTCTTTGAAGAACCTGTGAAAAGAGGAAAGAAACCACTCATTTTACAAAAGCAACAGCAACTTCCTTGCAGCATTTTACACTTCAACTGACACAACCCGTGGCTTTTATAACCTAATGACAATTTGAATAGTTTGTGGAAGGGTGAGGTCATCCCTCCTTCTGGCAGAGCAGCGTGGGAAGCCTTTCGCTGATGTCGGGGCAGTGGGTGTCAGCTGGCACAGCTCCCCCAGCACCACCCCCCAGCTGCTGCCAAAACCACCCAGGCCCACACAGTGTGGTTGGACGGGAATTTCCAGAAACGGGGTTGAAAAAGAAATGGAACAACTTCAAGCACAGCATTAAATCACCATTTCCTCCTGTAATAAGGGAAGTACAATACCAGAATAAGTCCAAGTAAATAGAGTGCGAACTGCTAAACGAATCACAAAGACAGCTCACTGTACGTGACTGCCATATCTGCTTCAGACTACCATTAACCCCAAACACAGGATGGAAACAAAGAGGAAACAAAGCAAACTCTTCTTCCCTGCTGCTCATCCTCTATTCCAAGTCAGAGCCCCTTTGACCTCTAAGAGCTTTTCACTCCTTCTTGCCCTTGTAATTTTATCAAAAACCAAATGCCTTCATTTCAACAATGCTCATTAGAAATATTTTGACCCTTTGGGGTATAAGGGCTCAAATGAATTGGTATTAGAGCTATTGCAGGTCATTAGAGCCATCTGACATCAGTGCAATGCAAAAAAAAAAACAAACATCTAGAAGTTACTGAAAATCCCTCTGGTATTTTTCCTGCCTGCAAGTATTACAACCAGGTAATCTGCCAGGATAAACCAGTTAACTAAAAAACTGACTTGGAGCACAGCAAAGTAGCACAAATACTTGAAACACACCGCCCTGTATCAAGCTAAAGCACTGGGAAGTCTAGTTTTGTTTTGTTTTGGCCCATTATCCTATTTTCTCATTACTAACCACTGGCTTTTCAAAGCCTGTCACCCTGAGGCATCTCATTTCGGTGCCCCAGCGCTCTGCACTGCTTGTTTTACAGATGTAAGGACTAGAGAGGAGGACAAAGAGAAGCTCATTATGCAGGTGTGTTAACAGAGGCCCACAGAAATGAACACACTTTGCTGTCTGACTGATGATGGCCACGCTCAGACTGCAGCCACACAGCCAGACGGAGCGCCTGGGGTTGGCTGCCTAGTTTGACAGCTCTGACTGCACACTACCTGCAGCTTCAACCAGCTGCTGGCATTTAATGAATACCAGGACACTGCTCACAAACAGATGTAGTACATCCACCACTGCTTACCGCTTTCTCCTCCCTTTCCCCCAGAGTGCTGCAGCTGTATCATTCATAGCGTTGCCAATTTTGGAAGGCGCAGTCCTCCAGACTCCTATTCTCCAACCATCTCATTTCAAAGCATGAGCTATTTCACACTGCCACTGTGTCACCTATGAGCTCTTGCACAGACAGCAGTGCTGGCACAGCACGTCCAGCTGCAGCAAACTCTGCCAGCCAGCAGAACCACAGCAGGCAGCTCCGAGCTGCTGACCACAACTGCAGAGGACCAGAATTCATTTCCACTCCTCTCAGACCCACTGATGGCTGGGAGAAGCTCAGCACCCTGCCAGCTAAGAGCCCTTCTCCCAGCTCCACGTTATGGCACGCCGAGCCAGCGTTTGATCGTGCTGCGCTGGAACTGACACTCGTAAAGCTGCTCTCGTGCTTCACCAATGACACCAACAGACACAGCCATTCTAGGAATCAGTACAAATCCTGCTTAGTAGGAGATACCTTAAAAAAGAAAAAAAGGAAAAAAGGGACAGAAAAAGCACTCCCACATCTCATTACCCTCAGAACGCACGGAAAGAAACATGACTGCTGGAAATCACACGCTGCAGTTGGACTCAAAGTCACCTGCCCAGCAGCCACAGTGCAACCAACAGAACAGGCACGTCCCAACTCACTTCTACTTAAAATTCTCAGACAGACTCTGTCGTGAGGATCACAACAGACTCACTCGGTGCCAACTCAACCAGCTACAAATTAGCTGCACTCTGCCCTGTGACTGTTTTCTCTTAGCAGCAGGAGGACCTAATAAAGCATTTATTTCCAGAGCTTAAAGCTAGTTCCACCAAAGTGAAAGTCAAACAGCACACTAACAGAGAAACTGATTTCCTCTGCCCTGCCCCGTGCTGTTTCAGAGAAATGTCCCATCCAAAATACCCTGAAACTCTTCCTCTCCTAAAGGCTGTGCGCCAGACCCAGCAATACAGATGTCATTAATTTCCTGTTTGTTCCCTCTTCCATCTCGGGAAGGAGAAACACTGCAGTACACAGCAGCACCAGGGTTGTCCCAGCCCTATTGCAAGTTTCCCTTTGCAGTTTTGGAGCCTTGTGTGAAGGTTCTCCCTCGAAGCACATCATTAGTAACCCGTCCATCATCATGTGGAACAACATGCCAGGATTTGCTCAGGTAGTTTTCTTAAGCTAATTCTGCCTCTTAACTGGCACTGCTTTGATCTCTACCTGACACACACAGCTTCCTGCCAAGCCTGGGCTAAGCCAGCTGAGCACAGCAGTGTCAGCACGATGTTATGCTGCAGGACTCAGCAATGCCTCCCTTACCAGCATCAAGTTCCCATCGATCCCAGCACAAGTGCTACTTAAAGGGATGCAATGAACAAATCAACCAAGTAAAGGTGGTGACATCAATTATTTTGCTCAGTCTTCCTTTTCAATGTTTGCTCTCTCTTCACCCCTAAGCAAAGATAATAAGCAAGATAGATTTACATTTTTACCAGCGCTGCCTTATTACTGGTTATGTCAAAATTAGGCTGCGCTGGATTAAAATTGTCATTGGCCATGAGCTTCTAACCAGGCAGGCCATAGAAGAGTTAGAAAACTAATTCTATCGAAACTGCTATCCAGAAGCCAAAGCATCCCCCACCATCAAGCCCACTCTGCACATGGAAATGAACTGCCGATTACTCAAGTTACTATTATAAATTTTATGAAGTTGTAACAACCTGTATTTCTGGCACAGGGATTAAAATGCACATTTAGCTTCACAATGCTTTTGGTGCTGTCCAACCCCTACAACTCTGTGGTTCTGTGATCTTTTTGTGAAGCCTACTGCCCACAGCAGCGAAGCTGCTCCCATCTAACACCCTTGATTTGCTACACACCCAAATGAGTGAGCATCAAGCTAAGGCCTGGGAGCACAGAGGAGAGGGACCAGGAACCAGGCTGCCCTGCAGCAAGCAGTGTGATGGGAGAAAGCCTGCCGTGCTGCCACAGCCCCGTATTGGTGATGTTACACACCTGCTAGGAAAGCTTCCATCTCAGGGATTCACAGACCTGTGAAGACTGTACAGCTTTAAAATCTCATCTTAAAATAGCACACTGACCCAATGATACAGGAGAGGAGCCAAAGGAACACACATACCTCCTGCTGCTAAACACAACCATTTCCAGGCAACGTACAATGTGGAGCCTTCCCAAAGCTGTGTGCTCCCCCTGCACACAGAGGGGCTGGCAGCGCTCACTGCCCTCACCAGCAGCCTCTGCTCAGTCCCACCAGGACTGCCTGCTGCTGCCCTCCTTGCAGCCTTGCCACAAGGAAAGCACAGCTTTCCTCTGAATAACCGCTTGTATGGGAACTGCTGAGTCCTGGCCTGAACCACCGATGGAGCACCTGGGGAACGGACCAGGTCAGCCCTGGGAGCTCAGGTGAAGGCAATTCAGCTGTGGGACCAGACGGGGTGGAGCCTGGCTGCACCGCTCTTGGACCCCTTCGAAGGGCTGACTGCCACTGGGGAAGGAGCTCTTTCTGGAGATCCACCCCTGTGATCTTAGAATCTTTTGATATGGGTGAGCAGTCTTCCTCCCTTCCCTTATAGCGCTTTTCTATCATGCTGGTCCTTCCATCATCACACCTTTGTTGTAATGCCTTTCCCACTGTACTGATCTAATTGCTGCTGAACATCCATGAGCTGTACTATCAAAAATACACATATGAATCCAGTTTTCCTCTTTTACACTTCCTGCAGTAACAATAAAGCTGAAAAGCGGTGCAAGGGCTGTAATCAGAACAAACCAGCACCAAAGCAGAGGTTCCACAAAGGTCAGAGCTTCAGCTGAACGGCACCATAGGAGTGGCTGCACAGCCCCTCTACTATGCAGCTGCCGGCTCCAGCTGCACAGTGTTAAACTGCAAGTGCCACTGCTCTGCACAGCAACTGTCCTCAAACACAAACACACACATAACTCCCTGCACAGCTCAGGCCGCAGAAGAAGAGCCAGAGGTTGCAGGAATTCAGCTCGGAACGCTGCTGCTGGCAGTGCTTTGTTAAACTGAGAACACATTCATACAACGTAGCAACGGGTTTCAGCACAAATAAGTATTACAGCAGATGGGAGCTTCACGGCACAGCTCTGGTGATGCCAGCAGCTGCAGCAAATGCAAACCACCACCAAGTGGAAACCCCAGCACCGACCGCGCCGGTCCCGAAGCACAACCATGGCTGCAGGACTCCTGGCTGTGCTCCTCACAGGGCCGTCACCTGCAGCATGCTTTACATCCCAGCTCCCATCAGTATTTCAGCTCAGAACAAGGTATTTCTATCTGATGCCAAAACTATCCTAACTCACCGGCAGAGGGAAGATTTGGGGTTTGGATGTTTCTTTTTTTCTATCAATGAAAAGCAGCTGGGGTTTATGTTAAAAACAATCATTAACAGAGACTCAGGTAAAGAAAGATTCCTATGCTGAGAGGCACAGCTGGGAAAAGAATGATTTGTTGTAATTTTATATGTATACATGTATGTAGGTATACATGCATGTGCAAACATTTCTAACCACCTAAAAAAGCATTCTCTTTCAAATTCTGTTCACCAACCAACCTAAGGAAACTGTGATTCCGTTCAGAATCGTAACTCAGAAATATGACTCCCTGAACAGTGAACCTCTAGTCCCACCTCAAACAAGGAAGCTAACTTCTCAAAGAAGAATCACCAGCTCAGGAATCCGAGTTCCAGTTGGGTATTATTCTTCAAATTATGCCAGTGCTGCACATCAACTGCAGACAAACATGGTCAGGTCGGCCCAGGGAGTTTTCTCAGCTGCTGAAAGAACTCTCCAAACAAATAATCCCTTAACAGCAGAGCTGAAGAGCTCAGCAACTAGTGCTGATGTCCAAACAAACCAAAGGAGGAAAGCTGACGAAACACCAAAATAAACTCACTGCCCCAAGTCATGAGTGTGATACAAATGCCTGAACGTGTTCCGTCAGCACCTAAAATTTAGAGAAAAAGTGGTATTTGGACTCACAGCTCTTCAGTGCACTCCCTGGGCTCCCTGGAGCCTCCTGACAATCAAAATTGGCCCCATCAGCAATAAGACATAAAAAAAAAAAAAAGAAAAAAAGGCAAAAATCACAGAGTAAACTCAGCAGTGCTCCACACGTTGAGGACCAGAGCCTCACACTGAGCCCAGGGATCAGCAGCACCAGCTGTGGGTCAGTGGTGCCTGCACCCACCTGCACACAGGTATCTCACAGCACTCAGATCCTGCAGGAGGGTTTTAATTCCTCGTTTGCCTTTCTCTGTCCACTGTACACAGCGCTGCCACTCAGGCTTACTGAAAAGGGAGACATTTATCCACCTCAAAGCCTCCAGCATGAGCAGCCTTCCTTACAAGAGCAGAAAAATGCTCCCCAAACACCCTGCAGTGTCACTGAGCCACCTGGGAACCATGCTCAGTGGTACCAGCTTCCTTCACAGCTGGCTACAGCAACAACTGTGATAAATCCAGCACTGAGACTGTCAGGCCACGTGGGAGCAGAGGATGCTACTGACTGTTACACACTGGTACTGGGAAATCCAACCAGTCAGCTGCAGCCCGTGAACAGATCGCTTTCATACAGCTCACCTCAATCACCTGGGGTCTTCTCACAGTCCTTCAATTGCTCTTGTTATTATTACTACTATTATTGTTGTACTTGGCTATTTTTTTTTTCATGTTTGACCTCTCAAATAAATTAAGTAACAAAACCCTGCCTTCTCTAAAAGTAGTGCTTCTAATGACTGCCAACTGACCCAATGCAGGCATGTCCTCAACGAACACTGACACCACATTATCCCAAGTAGAAAGATTAAGGTTTGCCATACGTAAGGATATTGGAAAAAGATGAAGCATCAATCTAACTTACAGAAGAAGGAATTATAAAAAGCTTATCTGGATCCGAGGATATATTCACACATTAGAATTTAATTTAGGTACTCAGATAAGATGCTGAGCTACCTCACAACCCACACAGTTTTCTCTACTGAAGTCAACATGCAGAGTCAACAGTCTGAATTTGTCCTGGTAAGTTCTGTCTGTGCCTTCCTCTGCTAATGCTCTGCATATCCATAAGCCCTTTGCTGCCCCAGTGGCAGAGCAAGAAACACACCAGAGCTCCCCACCTGCTGTAAAGCTGTGGGTTTGACCTTCAGAGCAACTGTTGCTCGAGATGTTTCCCTCACTGCTCCCTGAGCTCCTCCTTCCCAGGAGCCCCCTGGGAACCCGACCTCCCTGCACCGTGCATTGAGGCTGGATGGAGTTCTGACTGCTAACACCGACTGCACAGCATTCTCACACTACACAAGCTTTTAGTTCCAAATAAGCTGAGCCACGGCACGCCCAGCAGGTTACATCTCAGCATAACAGCCCTCTCTGAGCCTGGATGCAACTCGTGTGACTTTGTGCCCTACAATCACACTGCATACGCAGCAAATGCACCATTAAGGAGTTAGGATGTTTTAACAAACACACACCAAGTATGCTGCATGCACAGTTCAGACCAACTCTTCTCTGTTAGCAGCACCCCAGTGACCTCCCAAAAGCAGAGACCATCTTTACTGTCTGCATTCATCTTCCAACAAAGGCAGTGTTGTTCAGTTACAACAGCCTCGTGTGCGCAGGGGCCTCTCCTGGCATTCTGGAGAGCTCCACTCAGTCTGTTCCAAGCCAAAGTTTCTACATATAACTGCTGAGCAGTTCTGACTGAGGATTCCACCTCTATCCATCACACTCTTCACCTTCACTAAACTTCTGTCTGAGCAAGCCAAAGCTGCACCCATGCACTCACATTTCTTTTGTCTTTTTTAGAAAACTAAAGGCAGCTTAAAACAGAGCACATCTAGTGGCACAGATGCCTGATTTTGTTACATTTTTTCAACAGAAGGATGGGTTTTGCTCCTGTGCAAGACCTTGGAAACAGAGTGGAGGTACTGAGAAAGAGGCTTCTTAAAGCCCTTTGCATTATTTACACCAGTGAGGTTGCAGAAAGTGAGCACATTTTGTTATAGTTTAACAGTATTGCATAATTCAGGAAACAGAATATGCTTTCATTTAAGTTTAAGAAGGGTTATGAATTCTGATTTCACTCCAAGTAGTACTAAATCAAGCTCTTAAGCCATTACACTTTCCAGACCAAAAAGAATAAGAATATAACTTTTGAGCAGCGTGGGGTTTTCCATTCTTTTTTTCCCCACCCACTTCCTCTGAGGACTACAAACCAAGAGGGTTTTACAGAATTCCCATGCACATACTGCTATCCCCACCTCTGCTTTCAATATTTTAACTGAGAAATTCAGGAGCGGATTGATTTCATGGTTTTGAAGACTCAGTCACAGAGAACAGGAAAAACAATCACAGCTTAGCTGTACTGCTATGTTCCACTGCTGCTTACAGAACCAATTCAAAGCAGCAGCAAATTCTCCAGACTCGTTAGCATTTCATTTCTATTAAGCTACCTAAAAAAGACAGCAGTTACCCCCTAACAGATGATGTTTCTGTATACCCTAGCAAAAAATCAGCACATGATACTCTACCTTTACAAGTCACATTGCAGACAGGCAGAAGCCTTTAAAAGTACTACTAGAAAATAAGGGCTTGGACAACCTTCACCTCTGACAGCAGTGCTGCCCAACAGCTCTCCTCCCTGCAGTGGCTGTGGGATCCAGTAACAGCCAGCTTCCACCAACAGATCTTGACTGTAGGAAAAGGAGATGAGCAAAGAGCAATGGGGAGATGCTGGACCACGACTGAGGTAAGCTCAAACAAATGCCTATCACATGGCTCCTACCACAGGTTTCTACTTGACACAACACATGAGACCCTCTACCATCCATGCTCCATGGGATAAAGCCCTACTTCTGCATAAATACAGAAGACAAGCGCTCAAATTCTGCAAAACCGATTTAAAATTCCACAGCACGTTTGGCTTTGGAGAAATGGGAGCCAAGAAAGGATGTCACCAGGGCTTAGAACATGGAACCTGAGAAGTTCTACAAAGGGAACGAAGGCTTGGTGAAAAATAATTCAGAAAAACATGATTTTTGCAAGAAGGAAGCAAAGGGGACAAAAGAAAAGGGACTAAAAGAAAGATGAATTGTGGAAAAGGCTGATTCCAGAAACACTCCTGCCTGGCAGAGCTCCCCCAGCCACTGCCCACATCAGAAATGAGGCAAATATTCTGTACTCCACAAGGAAGGCAAGGGGCACTTACAGTGTAGGAGATCAAACAACATTTTATCCTTCAGCTTCATTTCAAACCGGAAATAAGGTGCCAGAAAAGAAGCAGACATTTCCATTCTTTAGTTACATAAGTGAAAGTAATTCAACTTCTGGTGCTGCTATTGGTCACACTAAAGCAACACCAAGTTACCATTAAGCAAAACCTCATGAAATAAATTTCTGAAGAAGAATCTGCAGTATCTGTAACTGTGAAATACACTCTGAGTGCACATGGACGCACACAGGCAACATTAAATGATTCTGACAGTAATTATCAGCAATAATAAAACAGGCTTCACACCATTTCCACCACGGAAGTCCTGCCAGCACTCCCTCCCCGTCAGGCTCCATGCATACTGTATCTGTCCTCTCCATTGCTGACTTTGTAGGGAAGAATTTTAAAAATAAACTCAAAAAAGAGAAGAAGAAAGCAGAGCAGATCTGAGCAGCCCCTGCTGCCGTGTGCTGCGGATGCACAGTGCTGCTCCCAGTGCCTGTGCTATTTACATAGGAGATAGCAGAGCTGCGCAGCGTGCTGCACATTGAGTACCAAGCAGAAAGTAAACAGATTTGACTCACTTAGAACAACACTGGCAAGAGGCAGCTCCTAAGGGCAAGTATTAAACTCCTGCTTAACTCTGAACAGTTTAACAGGGGCAAGGTAAGTTTAATTTGATAGACTGCACAACTAAATATGACTGCTCAGTGTATCAAGAGCCAGCTTAAGAACCATCCAGAAGCCAACAATACTATTCCTATTGAAACACACAACATTCTTCCTGCCTCCACCATTTTTTAGATACATTAATACAAAAGTCTATTCCACAAATCATGAGCTCAAACACAGGAACAAAGTGAGACTGACAAATTGCTGTGCACATTCACCACTATTTTTTCTATCTTCACATTTGCATGAAGGTTCAGGAAGAGATGTTTAGCACTTTAAAATCACCTGAGATTCAAGCAGGAAACTCAGTTTTGTGTCATTAAAATATAACTGGACATCTCTAGCTCAGCCTACCTGCAAGTGCTCCTTGCTAAACCAGTCAGAAAAGAAAACAGGTGTTACATTTTAAGAACAGAGAATTCCAGCACAAAAAGATTTGATTTTTCCAAACAAGAGCAGCCTGCCTCTCAGGAGAGGGGTAGGTAAGGCACAGCCTGCAAATACCACCACGTATCACGAGCAGTACTGATCAAAGCTCTCCTACCCAAGGGGCTGCCTGCAGATATAGCAGGAAAATACAATCCAAACCAACAGAGCCTTGGCTGTATCACAAAGGCAGAAATCTGTGCTTGGTAAAATCAAAACCATAACTTTTGCCTTATGCTAACGCAAATCCTTAGCACTGCAGACCTCCTGGTGCAGAGAGAACCAAAGTCCATTCCAATTCAATTCAATTCAATTCAATTACTTTTTTACAACAGGTGCAACATTTGACTGCACATTCCTACATTCCAGGCCCAAACTTTCCACAAAACCTTTACATTGTGGCTGTTGCTCCATTCTGTGGTAGCAGTGAAAACACTGTTTTGTACGCTACGTTTCACTTCTTGCTTGAAAGACATTTTGATTACAGGGAGGTACAATCAAAAAAGAGTTTTTGCATTTGTACACTTACTTTTTACTTGCTTCATAAACATCTGTGATATTGGAGAAAAGGTGGTGGCTCTCCGTTTTGGTCATCGTGAGGCTCAGCTCCCGGGAATTTTTAAACATGCGGATCAGAATCTCCAAGCTCAGCAAGTAAGAATGCTCAGAAGAAATCACTTCAAATATGGCCTGCGAAGCAGAGGGGTGAAAGAGAAGGGTTACTGCTGATGAGGCTGGGTCCCTTCTGTTTGTGGAGAGAAGCAAAGAGAAGGCATTGGCTGCAAGCTAAAAGCAGTAACACGGGTTTTCATTTCCATGAGAGCTGTGTGTTTACCCTTGGAAATGAGTGATTTCACACCGGGACCAAAAGCCGCATTAAGACTTTTAAAAACAACTGCAAATGGTGTTTGAAGACAAAAATGTAACACCAACAGTGATCACTGCCCGTTCGTACTTAGAAGAGGCTTTTCTGTTTGTCTGTAATTTAAAAACACATGCCTGTCTCTGTGATCTGACTGGAAACTTAAAATCAGTAACACAAATGTTCGCCAGCCAGACTCGGCTGCTGCCTTCTTTAAAGAGAAACTGGTAAGTTACTTGCCTAGAAGCATTCTTAGCTAACAACTCTGCTTACCCAAGAATCTGCAGAAAGCAAAACCATTTGCAAAATGCAGGGTTTAGACGTGTACCAACACTGATCAACACTGATACCTCGGCCACTTTCAAAGCCCCTACTTAGGAGCTGGGATGCCTGCAGCAGGGCCAAGCCCAGGGCTGGGCAGGCAGGAATGTGGCAGCCTGTCCCCTGTGCCATCAGTTACCAGAGCCCAGGCACTGGATCACACAGCAGCCTCTCGTGCCCGCTGCCATCCCACTGCTCACAGCACACAGCCTCGCACCCTTCCCCTGCTGGCTGCACTCATGGCAAACCTCCCAGTGGACTCTTGGACTTTGAAATCCTCATTCCATGTCCATCTCTGACAGGGAAACCTATCCAGCCTTTGGACATCTTTCACCCCTCCAGGCTTTATGGCTGTTAGTCCACTACCATTTTTATGCACATATGCACTGGGGAAAAATCATGAAAAAATTTTCAAGAACACTTCTTTCACAAGCTTCACCAAATGGCATTTGTCACCAGTGTGACCCCCTGCAAAGCTAACAAGGGATAATACTATCAGCAGAGCTAACACAGTTCTGTGTTATAACTGGTGTTCATACTTGCATGTATCACTTCATTAGTTATTTGCAATTAACTTTTCCAAGCATCCTTAAATGACAGGAGAGAGCTCAGCTTTAAATGCAATACCACAAACCTGAGTATTTAGAGAGGATGATGACCATGGCTCCATAAACAGAAAGAGAGAGAGAAAGAGAGAAAGAGAAAGGGTCTATGAGTGACAGACTACAGAGGGTGCTCATGTAGGTGGTCTGATGCTCTAGAGAGGCTCTGTCCATAAGATACAAAACCAAAAGAGACTGCAGGCATGCTGAATAATCCCAGCCTGCAGCTGACACAAACAACGCTGGGAAAGAAGAAAACTAAAAAATTCTGTTGGGGACATTCTCTCTGAAGAGTTTAAGTCTAGAGAATTCTGCTGGTTGCTGAGGTAAGCTTCTGATCACATGCAGTTTCTCCCAGATAACATGAGATGCAGTGTTCCCACACTGTGCCTTCAAAATGCTTCCCACCCTGCTAAAAAGCCCTCTTCAGAAAAAGCAGCTGTTTTAGCTCAAGCCCTTCAGGCTGATCAGGTTGGGCTCAAGCCATTAAGATTCATCAGCTTCACAGAAAACCTACAGGGACAATGCCCACACCAGGAAGGAAGCTCAGCCAACACGTGGCTCAGCAGCATCACTCCATCCTCCTGCCTACCTCAACGGCTGCTGGAATGCAGGCAAAGATGCAGCAGCAGCAAGGCAGCAGCTACAGCACCCCACGTTCTTCATGAGAGCAAACACTACTGTGCAGGAGTATATGCAAAGGTGATGCTTAATGTGAAACTGCTCACCAAGCACACTCCCCTTAGCACCCAGGAGAACAGAGGTGTACTCCCACCCCAGCAGCAGATGTACCAGCTAGCAGGGCTGACCACAGGCAGAAAGGAGCCTGAGAAGGGCACTGCGGCCTTTGCCCATCATCACATTTCCAATCTTCACTCTCTCAAACAAAAAAATATGGTTTTCTGCAGTGACAACGTATAATGATGGCAAAAAAAACCAGACTCTAAAAAGCAAATTGAAGAAATAATAAAATAATTGATAAAAGATAATTTTAAAGAAATACATGACTTGACACTACAACTACATCGTGAAAATACTCCTTAGTTTCACTCTGAAAAGATAGGCCTCTAACATTCAAATAAAAACCCTCAAGCTGAAACTATTTTGGTGACATTTTAAGACTTTGTATTTAAAAGACAGCTAAAGAACTGGCTGTCTTTGAGGGGATGCAAACATGGCTTCAGGACATACAGACCACAGGCTCCTGAGGACATGAGGACCAAAATAAAGGCCCTGTGACTCAGAGCTTCTGAGCAGGAGGGGACAGAAGACCAGAACACACAGCCTCAACTGCTCAAAAAAGTGAAAGAAGATAGCCAAGGAAATGCAGGATTATTAAAAACAAAGAAAATCCCTATGGTCTTCATCATGCACATGCCACAGGAGACGTTTCAGTATCTGTATATGGACACCACAGCTGCAGGTCACTGCTGTACCAGGTGTGAGGCTTGCTGCACACACCTGTGAGCACCATGGGAAGCCCCACTCAGCTCTCACCCCACTGTGCTCACCAAGGTACGTCCTGAAGTGAAATGGAGATTTTGGAGCAAACCACCACAGCAGGTAATTCTGCAGTGCTGCTATTCCAAAACCAAAACAACAACAAAAACCCTCCCCAAAACAAACCAAAAGACAGAACATCACTTGTTTTCTTTTTTTGTTTTCTGTTGAAGGACATACCTCAAGAGCTGCAGGGATATAATAGCTGGCTAGGTCAGGCTATTCTTTTCAACACCTCTCATTCTTTTTGACATAGCCCCTGTAAGTAAGGAGAGAGGGGAAAGCAGGTAAAGAGAACAAAAAGAGCAAAAAAGGAGAGAGACAGAGGGACAGATATAGAAAGGGACAGAGAGAAAAGAGAATTGCATCAGTGACTGCTGCTGCTTCCTGCGCTGACTGCTGACAGCGTGGATGCTCCCAGTTTATTTCAGTGCAAAAGGAAACACATCAGGAATGCTGGGGCACAGAGACCCCATTCAGAACGGCTCAAGAGGTGAGTTACAGCTGAAGGGCAACGCAAGAAGTTGCCCTGTTTGTGCTGCCTCCCACCTCTGTGAACACGAGGTTGGTGTTACACAGCTGCTGCTCCCAGTGAGCAGCACCAAGCAGGCGCCCTGCTGCAGGAGCACACTGTGTGCATCACAGCTCTGAGCAGGGCAGGGGGCAGGCCTCCCCCAGGGCAGGGAGCAGCGTGCTGGGCTCCTCTCCTTCTGAACCGACACAGAGCATTGAACCAGACATGCAGTGCAGCCCTGAGTTATCAACATAAAAGAACATTTTTCTTTAAAAGATACCTCTTGTCTCTTTCTTTCTTCCTGGCTGATCGCTTCTGATAATCCATTCTTTTTCACCTAAAAAAAAACACCAAAACAATGAATTCATTAACGTATCTTGTACAAAAACGTGGTTTGGAGACAACAAACATCAAATATGCAGAATTATTTGAACACTGTGCTAAGAAGCAATTTAAGTACAGCACTAAAAATTCATACATATTTTATTCTACTTGAGATAGACGACAATGAACCATCACAAACAAATGTACAAAAACAATGTACAATATTTGATATCTCCAAACAATAAAAAGAAGTAATTAAAAACCAGCACAGCACTTCCATGGTAGGACTCAAGCACAACTCTCTCTCACACACACACACACACACACACACACACACACACACAGGCACAAGAACTCTTTTCTCCTCTCAAGTACGTGTGTCAGTCGGGACACCAAACATCACAAGGTGCATTTTCTGCACTGGCCTGAAACACATTAGTATCTTAATTTGTGAAACACACCTTAAGGTCTTTTCAGACAGGTGCCAGTTGGTCAAAAATTCTTCTGGAGGAATCTTTTCCTTCAAAAGACCTGCAAAGTCCTGAGTAAGTGCCTCATGATGCTGCCATCCCCAGCCCTATGATGCCTAACTTCCTTAGTGAGAAGTATTTCTCCCCTCTCCATGTCCTGCAGCCAGACCAGCCATGCACAGCCAGCTCATCACACAGCTGGGGCCACACACTCCACTACCAAACCCACACCACACTTCTCAAGTTGATTCTTTCCCAGTGTGACCCATGTGCCAGGACAGCACTGACCAACCCAGGAGGGGCTGGCTGTGTGCACTTCCTAGGTGACCCCAGCAGCAGGGCACAGGCACTATGCTCTGCAGAGCTTTGTCTGGACGGGACCTCAGCTGCTCCTGAGACACTCAACGGGTGCACCTCCATCCTCCCACTTTCCACCAGGTTTCTCCAAAAGCTCCTAACAGACCAGCAGCAGCAGCTTGTTCTTCTCCACCTGCTCCTTGGAATTTTAAAGGCTGCATTAGTCTCTCTTGCTCTCCTGCACAGCACCCCCACAAAGCCAGGCAGCAGGCTCACCAGCGAGGATGGCAGCACGGTAATGGTACTTCATTTGCAGCAGACTGCTTGGCATTTCACATTGACAAAGAAAACAGAAATTCTCCATTTGTGTATTTGAGTAACTGCTCTTCTGAATACCTCACCATAAGCATAGACTTCAAGCACCACGTAAGAACCAGCTAGCTGCCTTCCTACTGAAGTACCTCTCCATCAACAACCGGAAAGCTTGGAAGTGCTCACTAGGAAATGAAGTGACCGTTTTTTGGATGTCATGAGGGCTTTTCTAAAAATATGCTGACACAGGAAATACCTATGAAGATATCCAAGAGATTACAATGCTTCCTGTTAATAGAGCAACTGTAAATTTCCAGCGAGGACAATGCAGGAACTGCTAACCTCACGTTCCAGAAACGTAAGCTGTGTTTTGTGACTGCTGCTGTGGCAAACATGCGTTTGCACATACCAAAAAGCACATGTAAATCAGCTGCAGAAGCAAAACGGCTCAAGATTAACCAATGTTCAAGCTTCCAAAAAGAGATGCAAATGTGGAGACCAATGTCATCATGCTATGTGAAAAAAATGCCACTCTGCCCAAAATGTTTTAGCTTTAAGATTCTAAAAACTACTTTTGTGGTGCCATGTCATCCACAAGGACTCAATATAGGCTTAAGAAGACAGTAACAACAAAGCTGCAAGGGACACCACAACGGCCAGCACCGCTGTGCCCCCCCAGGACTGCACAGCTTCCTGCCCACAGCTCAACTGTGATGGAGCCCACCAGACAGCAGGAGGAAGAATGGAGGAGAATGAGGGGTTAATCCCACACTTAGGTACAGGACATTCCTTTAAAGAAACAGCTACACAGGGGAAAGGACTCACAGGAAATATTTCATCGACAAATGGTGGCTGCAACATAAATGAAAATGGACACAAGCCTTCTGATTCTGAAAGGGGAGCTAATGCCCAGATCAGCCCTGAGGCAGGCAGCTGTTGCTTGACACCAAAGGGAAGAGGCAGCCATAGAAGGTCACGGCGAGGGTGGCTCAGAGAAGCAACCTGCTTAATGAGCAAGAGAGGAAAATCACAGCAGTGCTTGTCCCACAGCAGTCTAAAAAGAAGAGGAAACAAACACGAGATGACAAGGTGGATACAGACAGGAATCAGGGCAGCACTGACCGCAGTAACAAAAAGCAAATGTGCAGTGTGCTCTCCAGGCTCAGAGGAGCTGGAAAGGCAGGCACTGCAGTTCCCAGCCTACCAGGAGATGCAGTCAGACGAGAGCGCAGGCGGCCCATGGAGGCGAGGGCTGTTTGGACCCCCCTGGCAGTGCACTCCAGCAGAGCCACCTCAGGCTTTGCCCTCCTGCCTGCTGGGTCCTGCAGCTCCCTGCACACCCAGCACCACGCTGGTATTATCCATCACAGCTGAGCGCTGCGTTTCTTGGCAGTCATACATTAGATACCAGATAGCACCACTGCATATGATTGCTGTGAGTTCTTAAAAAAAATGTTTTAAGATGCTTTTGGAATGTATTTTAGAAAAACTCTTTATTCTCTTCAAATTAAAACTTCACCGGAGGAAGGCTGGAAAGAACAGGGAGCAGATAAGCTGGCTCAAAGTGCCGCAGGAACCTAAAGAGGAAGAGGGCTCAAAGGAGGAGTTTGAAAGGAGCTGCATTTAAATACTATCCTACTTCAGAGACCTCAAAAGCTCTTTGAGAAGCCTCTTACTTGCACGTATGTGTAGATACTGCAAGAAGATAGAAGCACCTTTTTATTACAGTCTGAAGGCTTTAACAACTCAAACGTGAAGGTTTCACCTCCAAAAGCAGACCAACATCAGCTGTCAGGGCTGCACGGCCAGAGACATCCTGCACAGGTGATGGATTTGCTCCGTGGTCGTTCCCCTCATCTCCCAGCACAGTCACTGCTAACAAGGAGCAGACACCTCCTACACTCTGCCTTTCCTAACGCACGTTGAAACCCAACGCTTCAGCATTACCAGCTGACTTCCTGCTACAATTCAGCACTTAGTCTTTTTAATACAAAATGACAACATGCACTTTTTCCCAAGAGTTGTAAACAGACACTGCGAGACTCCCAGGTTCCCACCCTTGATTTTCACAGAGCACCTCTTCCCATTTACTTCCCACTTCAAGCCTTGTAAATCAAGTGCAGACACAGAACAAGTTTGCCGTGTTAGAAATGGTGAAGAACGAGTTTGGTTTATGTAATTACAAGCACAACACACCACTGGCTCTCACTGAGACAATTCTACTTCAGTCTCAAGACAAATTAGCATTTTTGCAGTCATTATTTCTGAGTATCATTCCTTCTGAAATACCTCAGCTGTCGAGCACCTAACTGCTAGTTTGCCTAGAAGGCAAAAGAAAACCAATTTGTCCTCATTAGAAACAATGTTTTTGCAGTATTAAGCAAAATGAACTACATTTTAAGTACTCAATCTGTTGAAAGAAAATTCAAAGCAGATCTTTTTTAAAACCACACTGTCTTGGCTTCTTTGTAATTAACAACTCGGAGATATTCATATTTCAATACCTTGAACCACAAGGTCACAGCACCTGTAAGACAGCTCTTCTAAAAAGACAGTCTAGATAGACTGAGAAAATCTTACTCAGCATTAATAGTTATTAAACACAGCAGGTAGTCCCAGCAGTCACTGGACCAAAAAAAAGAATAAGAAGGGACTAAAAGCTATGTAAGGTTCACTCCATGCTGCCCCAAGCTACTGACAGCACGCTGTAGGGCTGAGCCTCCTCCCAGGCTACAGCCAGTACTGACTCAACATCCCCATCCACAGCTTTTCTAAGGACCAGCACTGCCAACACCACCTGCAGGCAGGGCTGAAGCCACCATCTCTGGAGCCTGGCAAAAGCAGGTGGTCTCAGACTACACACACAGACACAAGAGATGTGCTTGATTTATTCTGGCCAGCATAGTTTTAAAAAGAAACGTATCTTAAAGTGTAAAATTGTGAAACCCAAAGTCCTCTGCATTTCAAAGTTCTGTTTAATTCCATTTTAAACGACACTGAAATTTCCTGGTCACTTCAAATCAGATCCTGTATCCTCGTGAGCCTACACACACTTGTGCCAGCAAATGACAGAGAGAGGTGGCACCACAGAAAATGATTCTGGCAGGAGACTGAGTCTAAACCTGCTAAAATTGACTGAGAACATGATTTGTGCTTTTTAAGCTAATGTGTTACCTTACAAATCCAAACAAAATCTAAATTTGCACAACCACAACCTGGATTGGTAACATTTGAATAGTTACAAATTTGTTGATAGAAGTACCCACAGAAACTTTACATTGTGGAAGGGAAGAAAAGATGAGGAAAAAAGACTCAGCAGCAAGTAGATTTGCTTCAGTGCATTCTGAGCAACTCAGACAGCCTTTGTCTGGCTATGCAGTGATTAAATACTCACAACTGATAGCTGACTCCACGTTGATCTCAGGGGTTTATAGGGAAAAATAACCTTTTCATCTGATTTCTGCTCTCGGGGCTCAGACTCCTCATCAGAATCGTTGTCCAGAGCTTTTTCTTTGTAGTTCTGATATAACACAGCATTCTCTATAAAGCAATAACAATGTGCCATCAATTGCTACAAGGTTATTTAGTTGCTTCTCATAAAAAATAAGTCACACTTAAACAACAAACGAAATGACAACGTCAACGTGCTGCTCAAAAACTCCCAAAGACAAAGATTGCATCTTATTTCGGATGGACAATGGAGCAGTACAGTAACAATGGATCACTGTGGCGCTACCAAAAAGATCCACACTGGCTGCATTAAAGAACAGATGCGTCCTTTGTCAAGAAAAAAACAGAAAACAATTTTTTCATCCTTGGTTTGCTGTATGACGTTTCATAATTAGCCAGCAATTAGAAAACAGGCCGAGCTGTCAGCAGAGCAGTCATCAATCAGGAGGTCTAGCTATTTTCATCAGAAAGGCCATTGTAAATCCAATACCAATTCCCCCTTCTACTCCATCAGCTTTAAATACTGCCTTCCCACCTCACTAAGAGAAGGAAATGACCCAGGCTTCAGAAACCTCAAGGCAGAACTATTCCAAACAGAAACTTCAAAGGTTGCCTGAATAAGAATAAAGCCTATGAATTTTAACTCTCATACTTTGTAACAGCTTCAGCAGTGCCCATTAGCAACAAAGGCAATGAGCAGCTCGCCCTTTGCCTTTCCCAACCTTCCTGGTCGCTCTTTCAAAAGCGTTCAGAAAAGGACAGGGAGCTTTAGGAGCTGAGTAATGTACAGAGACTGCACCGAACCGAGCTGCGGGCGCCTGCAGCCATCAGCTCCCACCCCACGGCTCTGCTCTGCCCCTCGGCCCGGCGCTACACCGGGCTGCTGTTTGCTCCTTGGAACACATCTATGTAATCTGTATACTCTGAAGACAGGAAATCCCTTACAATAACTGCATGCTGAGAGGCACTACAGAATCCAGGGAAGTAATTAGAAGACAATGCAAGAAAAGATGAGAATAAGAAACAGAGAGATGCAAACAGGACACAGCGTAAAGTTTGGAAGACGGAAGCAAGAGGAAAGGGAAGGGAAGGCAGCAGCTGAGATGTCCTCAGGAGGCATTAAGCAGGGCCAAGGGAAGCAGCAGTCCTATGACAGCAGTTTCACTGCGACAGCCACAGATTGGCTGCCAGGCAAAAAGTTCTTTGAGTTGAATACTGTCAGCAGCAAACCCGAGGAAGCTCTGAACTAATGAGTGACAAGAGAGGGCAGCTACACGGGCAGCTTTTCTCTGACACTGATGACATCTGAAATTTGAAGCCCAGGTAGCAAAAAAAGTACAGGATTTACAAAGTCCAGGGATTCACTGCAGTGGAACCAGCATTCTGCTCCGAGCGTAAAGGGGGGAAAAGCTGCATTAGCCTTGAACTTTCAGAATAACAATCCAGGCATTTGTTGCAAGCACTGACCCCGAGGCTGACCTGTGGGAGCTGTGTCTGCCAGCTGGAAAAGCAGCCTCACCTACACCTCCTCTGCAGGTCTGCTAAGGCTGAGACACATCAGCCAGTTCATCTTCTAAGGAACAGGAGCTTAAGTTGAGAAGAAATTCTTCAAACAAAATGCATTTGTAACCCATCGTTCCATATTCTTTAAAGTATCCATTAAAGAATGGCTGTGCCAGCTCCGTTTTACAGTGACTTTATTGGCAAACAAGGTATTTGGTGTAATCAAGTAATAAGGAACTGTGCAAAATTATGTTTAGATTCACTCTGCTTATCATTAAGCACCTCTTAATGTACAGAAGCAGGCTTACCTTCCCCATCAAACGTCCCTTGTCCTTTCAGCGTTTTCTTCTAATAATTTTAGTAGGAAAGAGACATAAACACGTTAAAAGAAAACAAAATAACCACCAGTAACAACTTCATGCCATACTTAAGCACAGACTAAGCAGGACCTCCTCCAGAAACCTCTTCTGTCAGACACGTGTTCATGAATACAACTGTTTCATCACAGAAGCAAAGGGCTGCTCTGCACTTCCCTCCTCTCACGCTGTTTATACCCATTTGTCCCAAACGTTTTATTTTCCTCACGCTTTCACAGCATGACGTGCATCACCACCACGAGGGCTCCGCCAGCGCACGGCTCAGTCTCAGGGCTTCCCCAGGAGACACGAGGCTCCGTCTGAGCCACGCAGGGCTCTGCACACTGCAAAGAGCCACACGAAGAGTTTCATAAACACCGCTTTTGAGAACCAAAACAGAGCTCTGAAACAGAACGGCTGTTGTGGTGCTGCAGGGCCCATTAAGTCAGTTTTCACAGAAAAGTGCTACTGGCAACAAGTCTGTGTGCAGTCAGGCAGTGTCACGGCATCCCGCCTCAGACTCCGCTCCTTGCTGCTCCCGGTCGAACTGCGCACAGCTCCACCAACCCCTCCTGCAGGAGCAGCTCTCATCTATCACTGCTTCACCACCGCTCCCACCTTCACAGAAGCCTCCAAAACCATCATCTTTAATTTGGCAAAAACTGCCACAAAGCTGATAAGGACTTCAGCAGCTGCAAATGAGCCCTCTGCATGGATCTACTGCATGATTCCATAACGCTGCACAAATCCACCACTATGTCAAATAACAGTAACAAATCGTATTAAAAAACAAACCACAAGATCAGAACAGTATGACATTTAAGAATTGTTTGTAACGAGGCTTAATAATGAAATTTTAATGTATTAACACTCTACAGAAATGTACCATCCCTAGGGCTCATCAGGAATTAACACTGGGCACTCTGCTCCATTGAAAGCCGTGCTCTGATTTCTTCAAATGCTTTTAAAGTAGTGCCTCCGAGCAAGGTGGAAGTTTATTTTTCTGTCTGTCTACTTGCTCCAGCAATCACAACCTAACAAAACCAGAGCCTCTTTTCCTGTTCACTGCTATCTGGCTGCAGGTTCTGAAGCATCATGGACTGTGACACAGAACCTCTGGGCCAGGGCAGCACCAGGCTGGCAGCACACTCTGGGAGCTGCCAGGAGCATCCCTGCTGCTGCTTTGGAAGCACCACCTCAAGCCATTTGCAGACTCGCCAGCAATTACAAAGAGGCTTTGGTAACAAAAAAGAAACTGGAAATAAAGGAGCATTACAGAAGAAACGGAGGTAACAAGTTGTGCCGGCGTGTAACCTGCAGCACCCAAACCAACGCACCACAGCGCAGCACAATTACCTTTGTCCTCCCCAGGCTGGAAAACTTCTCTTTATCTTCAACAACGGCCTTCAGTATGGGCTGAGACATTCTGTTTTTCTTCTTGAAGTTGGCGGAGCCGTCCAGGTCGATGCCACTCACCACGGCCCGGCGGTAGGAGGTGGAGCGCAGGCCACGCCGCAGCACGCCCGGGCTGTCCGGCTCACCCTCCGTTTCCTCATCGGCGCCCAGCGGCACCCCGGGGCTCTCCACCATGCTGCGCGCCTTCAGCACCCTCCTGCCCGCGTCCGCGCCGTGCCCGCCAGCCTTGTGGGTCGCCTTGCTACCAGAAGCCAGGCTGCGGGGGATGATCTGCTGCGTGCCCACCTTGAGCGCGGCGGGGCTGTTGGTGCTCAGCGTGACGGCGGGCCGCTCGGGGAGCGGGGCCGGGGCTGCGACGCTTCGCTCCGGGGTCACGGCACGGGAGACACCCTCGGCTTCTCTGCGAGCCTCTCGGGGCGGCGGGCCGCCGGGGAAAGCGCCGTTGGCGACGAAGCCGAGAGACGCGCTGGAGAGCAGCGCTAGCAGCCCGGCCGGCGGCTCGGAGCCCACGCGGGCGGGGAGGCGCGGAGAACCCCCCCGGGGCGCGGCGCTGACGGTGGCCGCGGGCTGCGCGAGGGTGAAGGCGCACCTGTCCTCCACCGGGAAGTCGGTGACGAGCAGCCCGCCGGGGCTCTGGCAGGACTGCGGCCGGGATTTGCCGTGCGGCCGCGCGGTGCCTCTCCTCTTCCCCAGCGCCCCGCCGCCCGCGTCCATCGCCGTTTCCCCCGAGGCGGAAGCGCCGCGTCCCGCCCCGCGGATCGGCCCTCCGAGCGCCGCAACCCCGCGCCGGGACTGGAGGGGGGGAAGGAGGAGGAGGAGGAGGAGGAGGAGGGGGAGGAGCCTGCCCGGCTCGCTCGCAGCCCGCGGCCTCACCTCCGCGCGGCGCCGCCGGGGCCCGAGCACGGCCACCTCCCGCCCCGCAGGCACCGCTGCCCGCGCCCCGCACGGCTCCGGCAAAGCGAGGTAATTCGGCTCGGCCTTAACGTGAGAACGCGTCCCCACGGGCTGCCGGTGACGGCAACGCGCCGAGCGGCTTCCCCGCGCCCGCCCCGAGCCTCCCGCGGAGCACCGCACGAGCGCTCGGCTCGCGGCGGCAGCCCGGAGCGGCGGGACCGCGCGGCGATGGCGGCAGCTTTCCGGTAAGCTCCACGGCGCTGCCCGCCGGTTCGCGCCAGCGGGAACGCGGCCGGGAGTCCGCCCCGCCAGCGCACCTGCCGGGGATGCGGCACGGGAACGGCCCGCCGCTTCGGGACGCCCAGCGCCGGGCCGGGCCGCCCCGCACGCCGTGGCACCGTCCGTGCCGCCTTCGATGCCCTCCGCGTTCACATCTCAGCGACCTTCAGGACACCGAGAGCAGCTCGGGGCAGCGGAGGCTCTGCGCCCACGCGCAGGGCACAACCTTGCTTTCTCCAGATTCCAGCCCCAAAGGAGCAGCAGCCGAAGCGTCGCGGTGCAGCCCTGTGGCCACGCCGCCGCAGGGCCGGGCAGCTCGCGGCAGGGGATGCGTCCCAGCAGCGGGGATGTGCGGCACAGGGCGCTGCCAGCCCCGGGCTCAGCAGTGCACGCACGGGGCTGCACCTCTGTAACTACGTTTAACCAGAATCTTTATGAGAATAAAACGAAGCAAAGCACGCTGAAACCGCCTGATGTGATCCTTGCTGCTGAGACGAAGCCACGCTGGCACAGCACCTTCACACAACCCACAATGCCCGTTCGTCACTCAGAACTGCACCGCCCTACGCAGCAGCTATAAAGAACATTTCTAAAATAATCTCTCAGCTTTCCCTATGGATCTGCCAGTAGGGCACAGTTGCAGCATATTACTTAACTTATAAATCCTAATTATTAATAATCGAGGTAATCAGCTTTTACAAGATTACCGAGTTATACGTACTTATTAAATATGATGCAACTCCAAGGATAATTCCTAGTTCTGAAGGGCCACCTCAGCACTCGGTTTCACGCACAGTGTTAAAGAAACAGGCTCCTGCAGTAAACTGAAGCTGTAATGAAAGTAGAATCAACTATGTAATTTAAACAAGGAAACTGAGGTGTAACTACTGACACCCCATAGCCAGTAAGCTCTCAGTGTCAGATCAGTACAAATTAAACAAGCTGAACGTGCCCACCTGCAGGGCTCTCACAGATGGCACACACTGTTTCTGCCCAGCACAGCCCCCCCCCAGCACTGCACACAGCAATGAAACCTGTGAGAGCAGCACCCAGCTGTGTCCGTGGGGCCATCAGTTCAGCCGTCAACACCTACTGCAAACCAAGTCAATCCCCCAGCTGCTGTAATGAATTCGAACCAAAGCAGAAAGCGTTTCTGGGCCCAGCTGCCACCAAATTGCAACAACCCCCCACAGAGTGCTTATCATGGCTGCTACCAGGTGGACAAGTGCAAGGCACACACAAATAAGCTCAGTGGTGAATGTGGTTATTCCCTGAGAATCTACCAAGGAGAACGAAAGCTTATTCATCCCCCCTGCACTCAAAGCAAGAGTGTGCTTCCAAGCATCACTACCTCTGCCACAGATCTCAGTGCATTGCTAACAGAGCAAGCTGGATGCTGGTGCTCATGGCCACTCCAGAGCTGCCCTTCCTGTGCTCAGTACTCACATGTACCCATAAAGCTTCAATATATCCAAAGTCTGACAGTGGTTGGAGCCTTTACAGGGCTGGTCCTTGGCTACTGAACCACAAAGCAGCGCACAAAGCTGCTGCCACGTTGTTCTTACTCCCTGTATTCTTCTGATGCCACGTGCAGATGGTTAGCTGCTCATTCAGCACGTTTTTCATGGCATATGGTACCTTTATCAGTACTCTGTCCCAGTTGTTTTTGGGGTATGAGCAGATGTGAAGCAAAAGCTTTGCTCACAGACACTGACTGCAGCAGAACAACCCTGCACAGCTGCTGGGAGCTGTGCTGTGTGGTACTGCCCTCCTGCACAAGCAGGGCTCAGAGCTGTGCCCAGCTCCAGGGCTGCTCTGCCATCTGCACTCAGCTCTACACCGCTGCATTAACTGGTAGCTAGGAAATATCAATATCAATAGTGTTCTTTTCAGACTCTCTTCGTGACTTCAGGCAGCCTGTTTACAGTTAGTTGAAAATGAGCCAACTGTTCTCAGATTAGCACAAGTCTCTATCATAATTAGTATGCACGAACGAATAGGGCTCTCACTGTCTCACAACAACAGCAGGGACAGAGGACACCACAAACACAAAGGACTGGATGCAGCCCGGCCACTCGTGAGATACATTTGCTATTCTCCCCTCTGTGGCAGGGATGTGAACCCAGCAAGGCAGCGGTGCCTCTTGCCACGAGCAGGAGGGCTGTGCTGGAGGGCTGTGCTGGAGGGGCTGCTCCAGCAGCACAGGCATCTGCGCTCACAGCCACCAGGATGGGACACAGCCTCCCCTGCCCTTTCTTTTCAGCACAACTTTACTCTGAACAATGTTCAGCTGAATTGTAACTACAAATCAATCAGCAAGAGGTATGTTCCTTGGTTCTTCCCACTTCCCCCTTAGTTGTTTTTGCTGTTGTTACAATAATCAGCAAAAGTTAATGCTTTGTAGCATTAATTAAAAAGCTTTCAGGAGAAAAAAACAGATTGCACAGTAGGAAAAAACAATCTGTTAATGCTGGCATTCTGACGGCCTTTGTTTTAGCCAGAGTATGAAAAAAGTTTCACTGCAAAGTTCTTCTCTCCCTATCCCTTGCCTTGAAGCAGCTCCCAGTAACAGCCAGTTGTGCACACTAACAGCAACAGACTGCGAGTCACTCCAAGCCATCAGTGTGCCTCTGGGGTCCTTCAGATACAGTCAGCATAAGTTAATGGGACACAGCAGTAACTGGTGCTTCCACTGTATGCAGTATCACATAAAGCAAGATCCTGCATTCGCTGCATCAGAAGTGGATCCAGAGACCTTTTCCAGCAGCTGCCTGGCGCCCACCATTCACTGGGAATGAAGGGAATCCCCTGAGAATCTTCCAGCAGGGAGAACCTGAGATTTCAGTATCCTGATCGAGTCTGGGAGGGGGGTGGGGGGATTTTAAATTGACATATGGGAGCCCTGTCTTACTTCAATAGAATTATCTGAACTCCTTTCTGGTTACTTTTAATTTTCCAACAAGCTTTGTATCTACGACACTTCCACTATAAAGCTCACAGGGACTTCAATGGAGATAACGAGGCCCTGGGTGACAAGGCCTGTCTGCTGCCAGGTGTGTTATTTCTACTGAAGTTACCAAACTTTCCAAAATTCACACCCACCTGCATGTTCTGTTCACACAATGTGCAGTGAATCAGAATCATAAAAGAGAACTGTGAAATCAAAAATCGAGTCCAGCCATCTCCAACTTATTTCTATAGGTATTTTTCCAGTTTTAATATTCCATTTACATGTCTGAAAGTGAATTTCATCTCATTACTGCTAACAATGCCCTTCCCATAGGAGAACAGTCTGAAAAATGCAGAACAAACTCCTATAACTGAAGAGAAATAGTTCAGAAGATGTTGCTATTTAAAGAGCCTAGCAGGAAGATAAGGTGCTTCAAACACTGCCAAACAAAAGGACTGAAGCAATGCTTGCCACAGCTGAAGATATTTTGTGGTTGCTATTAGAAACGACAGAAAGCTTGGGAGCCTGCACAACCACGTCTCTGAAGCTGAAGGATGCTATTTTCTTCTTCTTTTCCTTCTTTGCCTGCACATTGCCCAGACAACGCCTGAATAAGTGACAGAGAAGGGGCAGTCATTACTGCAGGCATGTTTCCAAGGAGCTAACATTTCTTCCTTGTTAAAAAAAAAAGAACCAAAAGGAGGCATGAACTTTCTCTTTCTATCAAAAATAGTAATATTGAGAAACTCTGAAGAACCACTGCGTTCCTGACCATTTTCCTTAATGACTGACAGAGATGGAGGGGCTCCCAGCAGCACACAGCTCCCTCCTGCCGTGCACCAGGCAGACCCTGCGCCCAGCTCCACGCAGCAGAGCACCTGCCCTGAGTGGAGGCTGAGGTGGTGAAACCTGCACCTCTCATGTGAAATACCTCAGCCCTATGTACTGACTCACCTGAAGTGGGCTGACTGTCAGAAATGCTGGAGCTGACCCAGGCACCCAGACAGCCGAGAACCCAGAGTGATGCACCATGTTCTCCCTTTGCTGCATGACAAACACTGGAATGTGATGAATGCCATAGCAACAGAATCAGGGGAGATGCAGCGTGTGAGGCATGGAAGCTTCTATCTGCTTTTCTCTAGCGAGCTGACACTGAAGTTATGCCTCTCCTCCTTAAATTCAAGTTTGCCATTTGTACTCTACTTTGACTCCACACTTCACTGAGCTTCTTGGCTGAGGTTTCTCCAGTGGAAACTATGCATCAACACGTGTAATGGGTGAGGTCCTGGCACCATGAAAGACTGCAGGAGTTTTGTACTGACATCAAGAAGGCCATGATTTTGGCTGGCCATGACTAATTGCACCTAACGGTAAGTTTGACTGCATGCCCGGGGGAGCTGCATGAGAACCTGCTCTCTCATTTCACCAGTTCTTTTCCATGGCATTGTACAATGCACAATAAGCTCTCCAAGCCACATGTAAGGAGTTCATCCCCTTTTGGTCAGTATCAACACTCATAAGGTCATTCCTCACCTAAGCACACTGAAAAAGTGGCATTTTCCTTTCCAGCTCTTAGGTTCAGCCCTGAACCTGCCAGTTAACTCAAACACATTTGAACCGTCAGGATTCAGTCTGTCGACTGTGCTGAAATTCAGCAGTACAGTTTCATTAAGCTCAAGCATAACTTTCTACAATTCACTCATTTTCAGTCAGATTTCTGTTCATACTTTCTAGCCATCATTTGAGTGATCTTCTCATCAGGAAATAACTTTTATCATAGTATCTGAGCCCTTTGCTCCTCCATCACCTTGGCTGTGGCTTATTTCCTAACCTACTGTACAGAACTTCAAAGCCCCTTTACAGCTCTGCTTCCTGAAAGATCCTTAAAAAGAAAGGCCACAGCCCAGATCCAACTTTTGTTAAATCCATCCATTTTCTCATCCACTACACCATCATTTGCAGAACTCATTATCTTTCTTCTTCAGCAGATCTTCAAATTGTTCTCATTTGCTTCCCCAAAAGAACCTTACATTAATTAAGATAGGAGCCCATTAACAGTGAATGCAATTAAATATGCAATGCATAAGAATCCATATAGCTCTACCAAAATAATGTTGACCAGCCACACACGTTTTTACATACATGTACACACGCATCTGTAAAACAAGTCCACGAAACCCCAAAGCACATCTCAGCACTCAGACACAGCAACTCTGCTAAAAGCACAGCGACTGCAAACACAACTCAAGCATCTCTTCAAAGTCCTCATCTTCCTACCTGGTGAGCTCCAGCTCTGTCACTGCCCTCTGCAACTCTTCCCACTTTATTGCTGGGTCTCAAACACATCAAGCACATGCCCAGGGCAATGAGGAAGCCTCCTGACACGGCAGTGAACTACATCTACATCTTTCGTTCCAACCCTGCCTCTGTCTGCTGGTTTTTCCTATCACCACTGAGCATCATTTTGCAACAGAAAGAAAGAAAATGCAAGTATCCGGAGTGACTTCTGCAAAATGAAGTGTAAGCCAGTGTCAGAAAATGGATACCAAACAAAAATCTGGGACACAACAATACGACAGTATTGAGGAATTTTTCTTCTCGCATGTTTGATTTCTTTTTTTGTAGCCTATCTAACTCAGGCAATTTTGGAAGTGGTCCAGAAGTCATTATATTAAGGACTGGTCAGGGAAGCACACAACCCAGCCCCACTTCTGCTGCATCTCCTGCATCATTGATGCAACAGGAAACAGAACCAGAAGGTCAGAGTTCTCTTCAGCTTACTCCCTCTCCTCCACAATGCACATCTCCAGCTGTCCATGCAGAGCTCCTTTCTGAGGGGCTCAGATCAGTGAACACCATGGCAAAGGATCTGGGTTTCTTCCCTAACACTGAGCCTGCCCTGCATTTCCTACAGTAACACACCAGAGCGCTTCCTCCTGCAGCAGAGGAGCACACCTGAGCCCCAGCACACTGGCACAGCTGTGTGCTTGCACAGGGCTCGGTACTGCAAGGTGCTGCACAGGCACAGTTTGCAAAGCACATTTACTGCACAGTCTGCAAACGGAGTTCTGGCAGGTGGAATTCAAGAACTGGCAAGCGCAGGTGTGAGGAAGAAAAAAAGGAGAAGGGGTGTGTAGAAGGCTGTATGGCAAGAAAGTAAAGAAACACCTTCATCTTAAACAAGCACATCAGAAGCAGAGATGTGTGAGAATTCATACAACACTGACTAACGAGAAAAAAGATGAGGGCAGAGAGACACTTCTCGAGCCAGGAAGCGAATCCCAAAAGAGAGAAAGTCTGAATTTAAAAAGAGGGGGGAAAAGTTATGGACAGACAAAGTGATGCTTTGCCAAAGGCCTCTGTCTGACGGAGAACAGCTAAGGCACTCAGCCTGAGCAGCCCTGTGAGATTATTTTTATCTATGACACGAGTCCCCTTAGACAAAACATTACTACTGCTTTTCAGTTGGCCTCAAAATCAGACTGGTTTTACACAGAAATCAAACCAAAGGTGACTGCGACCTTGAAACGGGCATTCTTCCACAGAAGCAATTCTGGTCCCAAGGCAGAAACTCTGCCCAGCAGAGCTGCTGTGGGGAACGAGCTGTTTTATGGATGTTAGCAGTGAGTTTGAATACTTTTCAAGTCACGCAGGAGAAACATGCTGTGGAGTCACAGGGCCATCCTGCAGCAGGGCGAGCATCGCGTGCTGCACCAAGCTGGGAACAGCCCTGCCCAGCAGTTCCCCTGCCTTTGGAAAGGCCTTGCAAGCACCTGAAACTGGAAGTCAGCATAGCACTTCACTGGATGGCCACGGAGACAAAGATGAGCTGTACGGAACGTGCAGGAGCACAGCTGCTTCTCAGCTGGCTTTAGGGAGTGCTATTAAAGAGGTACTCCTGGACTCGTCAAGGGGCTTATGTATCATTTACATCTTCATTCAAATCTTCCCAGGAGAGGAAAGACAAAGTTGCTGAAAGTGCAGACTGAAAGCAAAAGAAAAACTGAACGTTTCTGTCATTACATGGAAAACGCACAAAGAGAACTGCGAGCAGCAATTTGCGATTCCAGAAACTGCTTCCTGCTTACTTCTGTGTGTTCCTTATCGCTCAACAGCCAGGACAAGCAAGAAAAGGGAATGCTGAGGGAATGCTGAGCAGGGCTGCCCATGCTGGCCCTGCAGGCTGTGGAGCCCAGCAGCACGATGCGGCGCTCCCAGGAGCTGCTGTGGTGCAGGGCGCCCTGGTGCTTTTGGTGACAAAAGCCAGAAGCTAGAATGAAATAAAGAGAACACTCTGAGAGAAAACAGAAGAGCAAGTGTTACAATGCCAGATTACCAAGCTTGGTGTCTGCCTGCTCTGTGTAATAGTTTTGCTGGATTTTTTAAATAGGAAAACAATTGAAATATATGATCTTCATCACCTCACTGTGGATTGTATAGGCTTCTTGAAAAGAGCAGTTGCTTTCAAGGCCTAGCTCAGGGATGTGAGATACCAGACACAAACGCTTCAAGCAATGGACTTTTCACACGCTGAATGGAGAGGACGCTCCTTCCCGTCCAGCAGCCTGCTTCCCTCCAGATGCTCTCCACGGATTTCACTGTCTATCAGCTTGCAAGTGCCTTTATGGACTCTTGTGACTTGGCAGCAGTCATACAGTAAAGCTCACAGGAAAGGAATGTGGTCTTATATTACAGCCTGAGCCCCGGCACAACCCACACCTCTCTAGCAGCAATCCTTTATGATCCGTTCAGCTCAGCCTGTCCAAACTCCCTTCTAAATGCTCGTAAAGGAGTTTAATGATTTAGAATTCATTTTTAAGCTGGGGTTTAAGCAGATTTAAGTTCATCCAGTGGGGATACAACAAAACCACCGCTCACACACAAGACTGGAACTCGAAGGGGAGTTCTGCAGTTCCTTTCACAGCAAGCCTAAGCCGTGCTGAGAGGCAGCACAGTGTGAACCAACTGCCGTCTCCCCCAAAGCGTAGGGCAGCCTTAACTGCAGCTTTTTAGTGGAATAAAATCAACTTCTTAGAGGAAAGAATGGTCCTCAGGACATACTGAAGCACTGAATAAATGGATGAAAAGTTTCTGCAGAACGAAGACATGCATATCCTGTAATGAAACAGACATGCAGTCTTCCTGTACCCCGATTCTGTTTTCCTTGCGTTGATGTTTAACTTCATTTCTATCAAAGATAACATCCACTGCAGTACCTCATGTTACAAGGACATGAGGTCTGAAACAGCCAATGATGGCACTGCTACATGCCATCAATGCCAGCATTCCCAAACACCCTGGGAATTCCAAGAGGGATAGCTGAGCCAGAAGCAGGCAGCTTTAAGGACAGACAGCTACAGATGTTTTTATCCTTGTCAGTGAAAACCCAGAAATACTTGAAATACCCCAGATAGCTTCAGCTGGCCAGCCAGCACCACAGCCAGCGTCTGCCTTTGTTTTAAGTAAACCACTAACAGCAGAGTCCCATCACAAGGGTAAAAAACACAGTTTTTGGAGCAAGCACACCCCTACCAGCCATCCAAAACTACAGCACAAAGCCCCAGTGGTTGCAGCACAGAGAGAAACGCAGACAGCAAGCTTCTCAGATGAGCACTTGGAAATCTCTGAAACAAAGGAGAACAGATTTATTAGAGGTACACTGCGTTACCACAGGGCTCTGCAAAACTTCAGCCTAAAAATAGCCTTTCTCACAGCCTTTCTTTGAATGAAAGATGTATTTAAATTACAAGATAATTAGAAACCTTTTTCTGCCTTTTGGCTGTATGGTCTAACTCTGATTCCTAATTATCCATTTGGTTTAATTCATGGTTATGATTTCAGAAAGAAAATATTTTTCAGCACTGCTTTAATTAACTCTTGGCATTTCTGCACCCAGAAGTATTTTAAATACAAATATATTCGGCATTGTATTTTTGGTTACATTCTGAATCAAACACCCAAGTGAAGAAAGACAAAAAAGAAAGTTTCTCCGTTCTTCCCTATTTTATATCATTATAAATATGATTCAGACAGGAAAGAAATCACATCTTCAGTTAAAAAAGCTGCATTTCCATGAAGTTCTATATAAACAGGGAATTAATACAGAAGGGGAAAAAGTAATCACAACAAAAACGTTTCATTTCAGTTTCATGTATTTTAACCCTACAAGACCTCGTTTCCATACACCCCAATACAAACCGCTTTCTTTTCCACGACTTTCCAGCTAACAACACAATTCTTCAGGAAATCAGAGCAACCGCGAGCAGCTGCTCAGCTCCCTGCACCGGGAGACCAAGAGACCAACCAGCGTCACCCAGCTACCTTAAATCCCATCCGTCACCTTTCCTGCTCCTAGTAATACTCTGCTTCTTTTTTCCTAGAAGGAGAGCACAACAGAAATATGGACTCAATCCACTGAAACCAGATCAGGCTTTCACACCGCGAGCGCTGGCCCTGCCACAGCTGCCAGCCTTTCCAGACGTGCACCCAGGAGCTGCTCCTCCCTGCAGGCAGAAGGCCGGGCTCCAAGGAAGGCACAGGCTGTCGCTGAGCCCTGCACTGCACAGCCCTGTGGGGCACGCAGCTGGGACGGCCGATGGAGCCCAGTGGGATGTGACTGATGGCAGGGCAGCCCCCAGAGCGCAGCTGAAAGGCAGGGCTGGCTCTGTGCCTGGGCAGCTTGGACTGCTGTATGATTGGATGGCTGCAAAGAGAGGCACAGAGCGATGCCAAGCACGTTGCCTAGCAAGTTAATGTTGAAGCAAGCTCTTTTCATCAGTTATGTGCCTCTGTGCATTCATATGTAACTTAAAAAAAAAATAGAGACTCTGTAATTATTTCTTCTGTTATTATTCTTAACCCATCATTGCCAGTACCTGCAAGAAAATACTCTGCGTGCCTCGCATACCTCCACAGCCACCAGATAGAGCAGCTGAGGCCAAGGATGTTTAACAGACTGTCAGCACATACATATAGGGCACGTTTGTTTGGGGAAATCTATATTCACAACTGACTTGCCACTGACAAAGAGCCTGAGGTCTCTGCATCAAGAAGGGCGCTATTTTCCATTCTCCCTATCCCTCTCACAGCAAAACCACGTTCTGTCATTGAAGCAAGAGAAGGACAAACAATGAACCAACATGTGTTACCCCTCCCAGAGGTGCAGCAACACTGCTCCCGGTAAGCGGAGGTGCTGCCAGGACACGGGGCTGCTTTGCCTGCTTTTAACACATCCACAGCTTTGCTCAGAGCTGAAGAACAAGCTAGCAAATGGAAGGCAGCCACTGCACATACATAAAAGCTCTTGTCAGGGCAGAAGAAAAGCTCAGCATGGTTTTAGTTCTGTATTTGAAAACTACAGTATGGGAGGCTCTTCACAAAGCCAAACAGGCAGCTGAGCTAGCAGTTACAAAAGACCCACATTAACAAGCAAACAGGCAACTTCCGAATCCACTAAGACAGAGATCTGTTCAAGAGGTTTTTTCCTTATCCCAAATGACCCCCTTTTTCCACCGGGCTGTACATCCTCAATTCACTTACACATGCTTCACGTTTTGTCCTACCTTGCTTTCTTTGGAGAAAGAGAAGTGAAAAGACTGCATTCTGAAAGACCTGCACGGGGCAGATAAGCACAAATCTGTGATAAAGACCACTTTAAAGTGTTTTTTCAGTAAAAACCAAAATTAGCAGAGAAATCTTTTTAAACAACAGGAAAACATGTGAAGTTGAGTCAGTCACTGTGACTTCAGACTTACTTCCTTCACACCAGCGCTATGAAGGTAAGACCAGATGCACAGGAGTTGTAGAGCTCAGTTTCCCACACAAAGCAGCAGACACTGCGCTTCTATGGGCAAAGGGCTGCATGTGGAACAAAGCACCAGCAGAGCTAGAATGCCTTCAACATGGAAAAACAAGCGGAGGGCAGGCAGTTCCAAATTCTGTATTCACATGCCAAGAACATAATGAAAATGAAGACATGACTTAATCATTTAAGAAATAAGGCCTCTGTTTTGACCATGATTCGAGAGGAATTTTGCGATGCTTTTCCATTTGCCTCCACCAAGCCCAGCTGTAGGCAGAGGTCAGCAGGCACAGCAATACACCCCGGCACAGGGATGCACATCCTGGCACAGGAAACATGCAGCCCATTTTCTGCAACCGACTGGAAAGGGAGAATAAAAGGTCAAAGGTACAGAAACTCTTAAGTAACATCTGCCACCTTCTTTTGCTCGCTTGTTCAAGCAGCACGGTGATGATTAAAGAACAGAGATATGGATCAACTTTGTTTTCATTTACAGCTAACGCAAGTTCTCTGACCTTTCCTAATCTGCACACAGCTCAGCAGTACGCAAACCCCACATCCTCGATCAGACTGAATTACTGCTGACCCCAATCCCATTTAAATTCTGCCCACATAAAGCAGAGTCGCAGCCAAAACATCTAGCCGATGAACTCCATTGGACGTTAACTAATGGTTATTTTCATTTACAGATCAGAACAATATACATGGTAGCTTGACAATCCTACTGCTCCGGAATTAACGCTGGATATTTGAGGAAGATAAATACAAACAACAGTTCAAACAGTAATTCACATGCAGTTGCAAACCAGCAATTAAATCGCTGTCAAAAATCAGTTTGTAGGAGAAATTGTTTTAAACAGCCTCAACAAGCCACACGTGTTATCTGCAAACATGCCACCGGCCCTGAGCTCCAGGCGCTGCTTTTTCTCCCACTGCTGCACTCTGCCCTTATCTGCTGCCTTCCACCTCGTACTGCTGCCTGATGTTCCCTGCCCTCATTCCTACCACTGAGCAGACACACAGAACGGCCTTTCTCTGATCCTCACTGTGCACACCACAGCCATTATCAACCACTCACTGCTTGTTCTGGTACCCTATCGCCAACCCTTCTTGCAGAATGCACACGGACCGCAGCACAAAAGCAGCTGCCCCTGCAGATTTGTCCTTCAGCCAAATTCAGTCTGTGGTTCTAAGGCATTTTGGCTTAGAAGAGCAGCCAGCCTTAGGAGAGTGCTTAAAGTGTAAGCCCTGCTAAGTGGCAGTACTGCCAGAACAGGACATGTTCAATACCAGAACTGAAAGAGCAAACCTACAGCAGACAGTTCACATGAACCTTTGGAGAACAGCACAATGGGATTTCTGCTTCACACTCCACTTAGGGCATAATTCCTTCAGTAGTCACTGCAGTGCTTCCAGCTGTGGTGAATGTCTGGCAGTAATAAGAAACACAATGTAATTAAATAGGAGCCCCAGTGCTTTCAATCCTAATTCATAAAATAAAAAAAATGTTATTTATAAGCACACCAAGTAATAAGGGAGAATTCAAGAATCTGTAACAAGGAAATCTGCACAGTTTATCAGTTCTAGTTTATGTGAGCCCTAAGGCAAAGATAAACAAACCGTGCCAAACACAGTGCGTGTCCGCAGGGACGGACTCAGTGTGCCCTGCTGCCCGCCGGCTGCTCCTGCCTGCTCCACAACACCTCCAGCACCACTGCCTGCCTGCTGGCCACTTCTGCCTCCATAGGACCCGTGCACGTAGAACGAAGTCTGTGCTTCTGCATATACAAACACACATTATGATGCGATTATGTGTATGTATGAGCAGTGCAGACATCCTCAGCGAGGAAATCTGGTGAGGGTAACATTACTACGAAGGAGTTTAGAGTAAAAGAAGTACATGATCAGTCATACACTGCGATACGGTACATCTGTTATGCAAAAAAAAACAACGAAAGCAGAAAGATTTGCATATAAGTATATCTACACTATACGTGCATACAAAGCAAACTTGTTCAGCTTGTGGAAAGGAAGCTTCACAGTGACCCAAGCAATCTCTGAGTCTTGCACATAAAGGCACATTATTCAACCTATCCAGAAGACTGACTTTACTACATGGAAACAGGAGGATTACAAGGAACATATCCATATGTCCTATTTATACAAACTAATGAACACCACCACATCCTAGCCTGAGGGAGAGAAGGCGGTTTTCTTCTCTATTTGTGTAAGTCCTTATGGATTATCGTGCTATTTATACTGGGCAACATACACTATGGAGCTGCGGCCTCAATACTACGTTAAAGACAAGTCTGGAACAAATTTCTGTCCTCTGCCAAGTCTGATACAGACCTCTCCCAAGAACCGGAGCAAGTCGTGTGCAGGCCGGCAAGTTCTGTAACACGTGTCTCTTTCTGCGCCTGCTTCCCACAGCGATAAGGGCAAAGGAAGAGTATGAGAGGGTGATTGTGTCCATTTAATGTTGAACACGGAAGTTCATGTTGTATCTTACTGACATACACACTGCTGTATTAAAAAAAAAAAGGCAAAACAGCCATTTGGTCCTAAACAGAGCTGCAAGAACAGCAACAGAATATCAAAATAGCAAGCAACTTCCAGCAAGATCGGGAAATGTGTTTGCAAGAGAAGCTGGCTGACGTACAGCTACGTTTAAAGAGAATAAATGAGCCAGATGGGAACATTTTAACTGACATACTTGTTTCACGTTTGCAGTACTTAACAAAATGTTGGCAAAGAAAAAACAATTGCATTGTTTTTTGCCCCCTGCATATTGGCCTGCTCTTCTTTCTCGATTTTACATGCGTGTCTGTGGGAAACACCCTCCAGAGCAAATAGGAAGAACAGCACAAAGCTACCAGAGTAAACCTTCCCATTCCCTCCTGCCTTCCCTGAGCCTGTTAACAAATGGAAATTAACAAATACGTTGTTCTTTAGAGCATATTAAAACTTTGTATTTTGGGTCAACAGACCTCGCTCTCCAGAGACAGCTGAGAGCCTTCTGCTCTAAGCAAGGCCCCTGGGAGCACCTCATCAAGGCTCCCTGCCATCCTGCCCAGCTCGGTGTGCTCCAAGTTAGCATGCAGAACGCGCTGATGTTCCTTGTGCTTACAGAGCTCAACTCAGGGCCAAAGGAGAAATGGTTTGAAATATCACAACAGGAGAGGAAATAAAGAAGGCAAAAAAATCTCAAGAGAGCAGATCCTAGAAATCTTGAAGCGAAGAGTCTGAGAATGGGCAGGCAGCCCAGAAACACAGTGCATGGAGATGACATGGGGATGGGAAGGAACTGGCACGGCGAGAGATGCTGAGACACGCAATGAGACTGAAATGAGCCAGAACTTACAAAACACATGTAAGAAAGAAAACTCAGCACAAGAGGAGAATCAGAGAAGAGAGATGTGATCCAGGACTTGCAGCTTAAAATGCGTTGGACAAAAATAACTGAGAAAGCTAATTCACCAGATTCAACCCAAGATAAAGGCAAACAAAGTGATGGAGCACAGTGAGAAGCACTCGCACAGAACTGGGGCAAAGCAATAGTGCAGAGACAGCAGCTGAATCAAAGTCCTGAATTCTTTCTGGGCAGGGCAATCTGTAGACTGCAGGTTTTATTATTGTTTCTCTCTTCTTATCTTCAGCCTTTGCTTATGCAAAAAGCAAGTCAGGGCTGCAGGCAATGCTACTGCTGACTGGAGGTGTTGCAAGGGAGGAGACATTTATCAAGAATGCATTCCACTTATAAAATTCTGTTGGCTTCACCAGAGCTTTCAAACATGCAAGTTCAGACTTCACGTTAAAGCTCTGCTGCACACGACTCTCAGCCAGAGAGTTTCACTTCGGTCTCTATCTGCTTGCCATGATAATCAGAATTGAAGCCTGCCTGCCCATAAAAAGCAGAGCTCTGGTTTCAACAAAAGCCCCCCATCATTTGCTTCGCAGCCTACAAAGCATCAGCTCCCCAGCCACTGTCTGGCTGCAGCAGGCACACTGCTGCACCATGTCTGACACCTCCAGCATGGTCACCGACCTTCGAGCCTTCGTCCGCTGACATCATTACACAACAACATATGGAGTCTTCAACTTCCTCTGCTATTTGTGACTGCGTATTTTCATTTACCACCATTAGCACAAGCAGTTCAAGGCTCAGATCTAGGCTGTACTATGCACAGATGTGCATGAACATACAGAACAGAAGTACACAAATCAGTTATGATTCCAACAATTTCACCAACTTCTCCCTTCACTATAACTCTCCCTTTGGGTAAAAAGGCTGTTTCTTGGGTTTGTTTTAGTTTATTTAGTACTATCAACACGCAAAAAAAAAAGTGCTTTGAAACATTCTCCAGGAGCCGACCAGATAGCAGCCTGCACTGAGGGGTGGGTGTGAGGCGGGGCTGTGGGCTGCCTCTGGGCTTCAGGAATCTCTTATCTTCATGAGCACACCAGTGAGCGTGACAGAGCAAGAACAAGAAAAGCAAGACCAAGTCGTGGGCATCAGGCTGCTAAAACTCCACAGACAGCGCCTGGTAACTGCTAAGAACCAAGAGCAGAGCATCTGTGCAATGTGCTCCACTCCAGGTGTAGATCAGGGGCTGGCAATTAGTCCAAGTCAGCTCAGAGATTTCTTTAACTGGACCTTAAGGTACAGAGTTCCCTGTGCTCGCATCCAGAACCCTGCGATCTCCCGGCCACCTACAGACAGCCCTCTGATCTCATTTCTCTGGCACTCTGAAGCTCTCTGTGGAGGTCCTCCTGCACCAGCTCTCATGTAGGAAGGTGTTCCTACCCAGCAGGTAGGGCTCTTGGCAGTCCCACAACCCTGCCAGGAACTTACCGTGCATCCATTCAGAGTACAGCACTTCAGCAGAGGGGTGATGAGCTGATTTCTTCCCACTTCAAACAGCACCGAAACCACAAGGCTAAATGAAATTCTTTGAATAACATTTTTATAATACCATATGAGTGACATCTTTTAGCAGCATTTTGGAGATGGGAAGCGATTTGGAATTTGACCATTGGTTCAGAACTCCCCTCAGATGGCAGATGTGCCGTCACGAAGGACACGCACCCATACAGCTCACTGCACTGCCTGCAGCTAACAGCCTCCAGCTGTGATCCCAGGCGACCTTCGGCCACCTCCTCCCAGCCTCAGTCTCCCCTCGGGTGGCACAGTGCTGCCCTGCCCTTGGCTCCTCTTCCACCTGCTCTGAGGCTGTGGATGGCAGCCCAGCCAGCACCATCACCGCTGGGTCCCACCAAACGCACTTTCAAGTGACAGAAAGCAGCCCCCTCCTGCTGGGCTTCCCATCCCACTGCCATCCCTGTGTGGTAAAGCTCTGCCCAGCACCACGTGTGGTTCAGTGCCCACAGGGCAGGCCCAGAGCAGGGTCAGCCCAGGCTCAGCTGGCAGAACCACCTCAGGGAGCAGCACAGCACTGCACAGCCCAGAGATCCCCAGGTCTGCTGCCGCGGCCCACAGCCTGCATGGTGAGCCTGGACGTGGGGCCTTCACACTGCTGCAGTGGGGAGGCAAAGTGCAGCACGTGAGGTACGTGCATCAAGACTGTGCATTGGGCTGGGGGACAATCTCTGAGAACTGGGACAAAACTAATCCCAGAACAGCCTCGTGCGTCTAACCTGGGTCTCTGCAGGACTTGGAGCATTTGCTATGTGGAAAAGCAAGCCAACAAGATACTTATAAACTCACTTGATTCAAGAGACCCAGGCTGAACTCTGCAGTAATGTCCTTCTGATGTAGTTACTGAAATTGCCACTAGACAGAGCTGTTTATCTTGTTTTTAACCCTCAGAAATATTTATGAGTGTGCTGTAAGACACAAGCAGGGTTTGTTGCAGCCCCTCCAGACAGCAGCACGTGGCTGAACAGCTGCACAGGCAGCCAGGGTGCAGGCTCTGCACCACACTGCAAATATCACAGACTCAGAGAATCATCAAGCTTGGAAAAGACCTCTATGATCATCAATCCGACCATCAACCCACCCCCACCATGCCCAACAAGCCATGTCCCTCCTCAGACGTTTCCTTTCCAGGCAGGGTACCAATAGCAGGAGTCCCGTGTGCGCTGCCAGCAGACCAGACTTGAGAATTAAGACAGTGCTGGGGCTTAATCTCTAGGTAACATCATATCTTACTGCGTGTGCATCAGGATCTGCGTGCTCCAACACCCACTGCAAAGTAGCACTTCCTCCTGTCAAATAATGTAGAAGTTAACCCTGGAATGAATTGCTGGTTGGTAACCATGAAGCTATGCAGTTTACCCAGGTAATGAATTTAAGATAAAACACATTGTCTTTAACGAGAAGCAAGCATTTATTTTGAGATGAAGCAGGCAGAGACCAGCATCAGCACTGGTTTCGAATGGCTCACCCTGATTTACATTGCAGGCAACCCAGAACAAGAATTTCTGGAATTCCTGCAGCTGTAGCTACAGCATTGATTTCATGTTGCGACTGCAACTTAAACAGCAGTGCAGCCACAGCCAGCTCCTGTGGGACAGAACTCTTGTAGAGGCACACAGAGGATAAAGGTTGGTGTCAGCGTTACCAGAAGTTCCAATTCATTACTCTGCTGGTGTTGGCTACAACATTCCATTTCTGTGCCAGGCACAGAAGTGCTTGGGCAGATAACTGACAACAGATAACAGATAACAAGACCAGGGACTCTCAAAGGATAGGTAAAGACTACAACAGGCCTTAAAACCATCTGCACGCTGCATCTCAGGACATGCACACGTTGCTTCAGAACACACCTACAAAACAAACCTCTGGCTCTCTCCCATCCCTTCTCAGCCACTGCTTGCTCAGCCCTTGTCCTAGCACTGACATGAGGATCTCCTGTCAGCAGGAATCTCTGCCACTAGGATGACAGAGCATAGCAACTAGAGGCAGTTTCTTAATTCATAGGACTCCAAAACTGTACTGCATTTTCAAAGCCACAGCTTTCTGTATCATATCAGTATAATATACTAACATCAAGTCACTTTTTCTATGAAGAACTAGTGTAAAATTGTGTGGGGTTTTTGAAAGACCAAGTTTGTGATGGCACTTCTATTTCAAATTTCAGACAAACCCAGGCTTCTATTTATCCTCCTACCATGCTAACATCCAGCTCAGCAGTAAGAACAGGTGAGATAAAGCAAAGTACACAGTCTGACCCGAGGTTCTTCCTGCTCTGAACAGAGCAGACAGAGTGCTCTGCATTCGGCCATGCCCTGCCCTCAACATTCCCCCATCAGAGCACACCTGGGGTCAGGAGGCCCAGGGCTGTGCCAGGCCCACACCAAGCTCCAAGCCCCTGCTCTCTCCCCTGGGATAGAGGGGCCAACCCCATCTCTTGCCTGGGGCAAAGTGCATAGGCATGGCTGGGCTATCAGCACATACACTAAGGCAAATTTTCTGGCACTAACTTTTTCACAAAGCTTCTGAACTCAGTGGCGTTTCTTGCACCTGTTACCTGGCTTGTGGTTCACAGTCTCACCAAATTTTAGCTGAAAACATGAAGGGTTTGCAATGGTTTGTAAACAGAATGGTCACACTTGGGTGCAGAGCAAAACAAGGAAGTCAGGATTATTCTGTCAGCTTCTCTGATCATCTTTTGCCACTGGCAAAGGATGAGTCAGACCTGCGGGATGTGCAATGCAGGAAGAGGCTTCTACAGAGAAACACTGTGAGAGAGACACAGGCAGAAGAACGGACAACCCACATGGATCAGAAAGCAAAACTGGCAATACAGCCAAACAGAGGAGCGTAGGGCAATCTGCTCGGACAAGGACAGACTGCCTGCAAGAAAAGAGCAGGTGTAAGAGAGGTTCCCCCTGCATTACATGGAGAACTTCAACAAGCTTAGAAAATTCTTCATGGAGTGATACAAACTTGTTTCTTAATTAGCAATAGCTATTACTTCCTAAAATGAATTTGAAATCTAGGAACTAACTCATTTCCACTCCCCTTCTTCCCTTTACCCTAGATTCCAGAAAAGCTTTCTGGTATTGAGCTGAAGTTTACTCATGTTAAACTACGATGCAATCCACACACAGAAACTGTGTTTCCATTTCAGATCACTTTGGTTCTCATCCTTGTATTGCCAAAGGTAGCACAGTTATGGTATACAAATCCTGGGATTTTCTTTGAATATGGCTGACCCAAATGGCTTTGCTCATTTTGCAATTCCAAGTGGGATTTCTTTAAAAAGCCTTCCAACTGCTGCACTGGCAGAGATCTAAGACTTGTTATGACATTATGGACTTCCAGCTCATCCGGATTAATGAGACCTCCTGAATATGAACCATTCCCACCTAATGTCTAGAAATTACCATTAGAAGAGGTACAGAGGCTCGCTGTACAGTCTTCTCACTGCTCTGCCAACTGGACTTCCAATAGCTAGACTCTGGGACTCGCCATTTCTCTGTACAGAACCCTGGGCCTCAGCACAGATCTCTCCTCCTGCCTTCCATTGCACGCCCCCTCTGTAAATGAGTAACTCTGCATCTCAGCCGAACACCACAAGGACTGTGAGAACTCTGATGTGGCAGGGATGGGATCACACCGCTGGGGGACAACAGAGCGAGGTTCAGCCCCGTCCTGCTAGAGGATTGCTCCTGTGCACTTTGCATTCTGCCCTGAGCTCCTATCTGCTGCCACGTCTTTATGGGGATTTGTGACTACACAATAATCACAGGACGGCTCAGGCTGGAGGGGCCCTCAAAGATCCTCCCGTGCCGAGCCCTGCCATGGGCAGGCTGCCAACCACTCCATCAGCGCCCATGGCCCCATCCAACCCGGCCTGAACGCCTCCAGGGATGGGGCACCCACAGCTCTCCGGGCAGCTGTGCCAGCGCCTCGCCGCCCTCTGATAAAACATTTCTTCCCAACATCCAACCCAACTTCTCCCTTGTACTGTAAAGCTGTAAAGCCATTCCCCTCGTCCTGTCACACTGTGTCCCTTTCCCGCCTGCCAGCTGCCTTAAAGAACTGGAAGGCTGCGATGAGGTCTCCCTGCAGCCTTCTCTTCCCCACACTGAACAAACCCTGCTCCCTCAGCCTTCCTTTACAAGAGACATGCTCCAGCCCTTCCACCATCTTTGCGGCCCTGCTCTGCACCTACTCCAACACCTCCAACCCACACCCTGTCTGTGCTGTGGCCAGGCTTGGATGCAGTACTCAGCTGGGACCTGACAGAGGCAGAGCAGATGGGGACGATCTCTGCCCTCTCCCTTCTGCCCCCCTCTCTGTTGGTGCAACCTTCTGGGCTGCAAGAATACAGCGCTGGCTCTTGCTCAGCTTTTCTTCCATCAGGACCCCAAGTCCTTCTCCGTAAGGCTGCTCTCCCAGTCTGCACTCATAGCTGGGACTGCCTTGACCCAAGAGCAACACCTTGCTCTAATCCTGATGCCAAAAGCATTTGCACATATAATCTTTTGAAAAACACTTAGAAATATGACCTTGGAATGCAAGTGAGATCTTTCAATTTGAATTGCATTAATTTATTTACTTTATATAGACTCAAGGCTGCAGATGTTCATAAACTTCAAGGATAATTCTCATTTTAGATATTCTGGCTTTGTAACACTGCCCAACGTCAAAATAAACAAAGGTTGTTTATGATCATCACTTAAAACAGTAACTCAGGAGTAAGAATTAACTTCGTCTGGCACAATTCTCATTCTTTATTTGTAATTCAGCACCCGATCTGTTTTTTAAAACCATCACAGAGCAGCGTACAAACAAACATCCCCTGCACACCAGTGACTACACAATAATCACAATAAGGGAAGAAACGTTTCCTTTGTTCCATTCTCTGAGATCACCCAACAGAACTGAGCCAGGCCCTGCTACCCGGTGTGCCCAGAGCCTGCTTCCCTGCAACGCAGTCCTGCCATGGGACTTGTGTGAGAACACGAGCCTCAGATCCCCGATTTCAGCTTGCAACAGAAGCACAGAAGATTAAGTTACCAGCAAAACAAAACCAATTTTAAATACCTAAATTCTGAGCATTGTCATGGCATCTGACTGTGATCTGGTTAAGAACGTTACGCACACTGCATTGGGTTGTTTTTTTCTACATTAAGATGGTACGGGCATTTGGGGACATCAGTCACAGCAACAAAATCTCATTTGTAATATGAAAACCTTCTGTAACGTCGTATTTAGCAAAGCCCTGCAATGTGCACTGGGTCGAGGTATGCCCAGCGTATGATGGAGCGCAGAACAGCAGCGAACAACCACCTAAATCTCCTATTGAAGTCTGCCAGGAACAATTAATTGCACAAATGACCCTTGCAATCCAGGACTTGGAAAACCTAAAGACTGAGGATTTTTCAGTTCCAGATGCATTTGTGCAAATCTGCCAGAGTTCAGAACTGGGAACTGTGCAGGGTGTGAGCGTGGGCTCTCCTCAAATTCCGTGCTCTTCTGCCTGCTTAGCTGCAGCCCCAAGATACAGCCAGCCACATCTACACAATAAAACCATTGGGAAACTCTTAATTTGTAACCACACAAAAGTCAGTCACTACTGCCTACAACTAACAGCCTCTTGCTTTTCCTCCAGTGCACGCTTTTGCCCTCTCTGCATTCTTCAGTGCCTCCAGGCATCTCTGTGCTCATCTATCCACCACAGCACCAAGTTGATGAGATGTTCCCAGCACTGAGACCAGCCCAATATTTGATGCTCCTGACAGACTGATACGGGAAAGCAGGCTCTCTAGATTTTTCCATAGCCTCTGGCGAGCAATAAAATTAAATGATCACTTTGAACAGCCACAATCCTTACGGTTGGGAATTGCCATCCTTTGATGATTAACCTTGGGCACTTAGTTCCAGGTCAGCAATCAAGGAAGGCCCTAATTATTGCCACTTTGCTTTGGCAATCGGGCTGCCAAGCACCTGTACCTTCTGCCTTCCTATTGTCTGTCAAGTAGCAAGAGAAAAGATTTCTTGCAATAGATTAGCATGAAAACGGGGCAATGCATCGAGCTCTTCTTACCGACATCTTGAATCATAAACAATACATGAATGCCTCTGGAAGAAGAGAACTTAATGAAGTAAGGAACCACCCACATGATAGTTTTCTCAAAGACAGATTTCATTTGAAATGAAGCACTGAAGGCAGAGTATCACCATGAGAAAGGAAGAAAGCAAGCAAGCAAGCATCTGGGCACTTGGTGTATGGCTAATTAACATGGGATAAAGACTGTACCGATTAACCGAGAGGATCAGAGTTCAATAGTTACAATAGCTAAGATTTAGGCTTTTATGAAATATGTAACTGATTGTAACTGGGTGGTTTGATCAGCTGTGAGATGGTCAGTGTTTCCCTAGCAACAGCTCGACGCTTCAAGCCCACAGCTTGGCTGGAGCCCAAGATCCAGCACTGCTCAGCCTGCTGCTGCCCTCCCTTATCTCCATCCAGTTCTGCCGGTCACTGCAAGGTTAGCGTTCAGAAGTTGGTTTGTTTTAGAATCTGAAGGGGAAGAAAAGGCCTTAAAATAAAGGCCTTTAAACGTCATTTTTATTCTGCGATTTTCTAAGAAAGCTTGTTGTGGTAACGGTATTGAAGAATAAGCATTTCAGGATCACCTGCTTCCCTTCCAACAGAGTGACAATTTCTTTGAGGCTGCAAAGCACAGCTCCTAAGCTGCCTGTGTGCCTTCCTCCCACCTCTCACAGCAGCTATCCGAATCAAACAGCCTCCTGTAAGCTGTTTCTGGGTGAAGGCAAGGATTTCAAGGTTTGCAGCTTAGTAGAGGATGTTCTCAGCTACTCATACCAGCAGGCAGACAAATGAAGAAACGCCAAGCCTGAATGCTTCTGATCCATTTGTAGAGCGCAAAGGACAAGGCAGCAAAGAACTAACTTGTTTTTACCGGCTCTTCATAACCCTTTGAACAAGAGAAACTAACACAGGTCTTACCCACCTCTCCTCCTCAACATCCTGTATCCTGAAAGTACTTTTAAACAACCTGGCCCCACAGAACAGCTTTTAAACAATTAACTGCATGGAACTTCACACCAAAAATAAAAGCCGTGGCAGCTAGCACGGCCATGCTCTTAGCCATCAGATTCCTCCCTGCATTATTTGCACTCAAGTGCCACAGCTTTGTCAGACAATAGGAGCCTACATGCTGTCCTGAGGCCCTGCCCAGGTGAGCAGCACAGCTGGGCTCACAGCAGTGCATCACTCATGCAAACGCACGGGATGCTCTTTCCATCATGTCCATATAAACCTGTATTTGCTAAAGAAAGTGCCTCCTCTGCTCATTTGAAGCATCACACTTGGGAGCAATAGCTTGTATGTGTTAGCTTTAATTACCTTTGGGTAAGGAATTAAATAAGGCAGCTGGGAAATGTATGGCAAGGGAGGTGTGGTGAAATCACCTTTAGTGTGCATGATAGCACCAGAATGGGGCACCTAGAAGAACAGCTTCCATTTATGAACATAAATCAAGAAAATTGATTCCACTTAGTTCAGCTTGTGCTTTCTGCACTTACAGCACTAGCCATGGATGGGAAACTACTTTTAAATAGCTGAATAATTCAAATACTGGTTGCAGTTCTTTAACACGCTTTAATTATCCTAATTGCCTGCATCCCCACCAGCCTTAGCTGCTGCTTGCGCTGTCTGCCTGAGCAGGTTGAAAAAAAAAACTATAAAAGTTAACTGGCAAGCAATTCTTCCTTTCACTGTTGTAGGAGCCTCCTGAAATGGCTCAGTGGCCTTGCTACAGTTCACCTGCTGCAGTGTGTGACAGAGGGGCTCACTGATGGGGCCACAGCTCTTCTGTCTGAAAGAAACGTGCAGCCTGCTGGCACGCGTCTCGGGGAAGGCCTTGGTGGTAGGTGATGGTTGGAAGTGATGATCCTAAGGGTCTTTTCTAACCCAGACAGCTCTGTGATGCCACGATAAAGGTTCATGCACAAAAGCCTAGAAGCTTGGCCTTGCTCTCAAGAGCTCCGAGGACAGAACCACCATGAAAGTCACAGTGCCTATAGAGAACACCTTGCCCACTGTCAGCTCAGTGCCTGCCTCCCCACAGGCTGGGCCACATGCACAGCACTGCCACAGCTCAGCAGGTCTTCAGCTCATTTTGCTAAGTGCTTATATGTAAAGAAGAAATTATGTTTACCTTGTTCCTAGTTTCACCACCAAGTGGCACTACAACAATTAGCATTCATTTCAGGCAGAGAATGATGGGCTTGTGACAGCAGCACCCTTGTTTTTTCACTCTGAGTCACCACTAATTACCCTCTGCTCGTGCTGTAGTAAGCCCTGCAGAGGGCTCGCTCTGTTAAGAATGCATCAGAGGGGAGTTTCCATGCAGTTCTTACACTTTGTTGCAATACTTTTTGCTCAGCCCATTTTCCAACACTATGCTAATCTGAAATACTGAAAAGTAAAACAATACATTTCACAGAAGAAGCTCAACCCATAAGAGTAACCAGTTACTGACCAGTGAAAAAGACTAGGAAAAAAATCAGGGCAGAGATCTGAGATTTCAAGATCTAATGTACTATCTTTCTGTGAAGCCCACTGAAACCCTTCCAAGATTTCAACTGTTACCAGTTAGCATCAGACAAAGCTTTCTATTATCAGGCTTGTAGTTTTCTGCCTGACATTACTTTGTACTTACACCATGCACTAAGGATAGGGCAACAGACACACTCTCCTTCAGTTCAACCATTCAAAGTTTTACCTGCTTACAAAGAAAGATCCAAAGGCAGGTGAAGAATTCTATTTTAGACCTCAGTCCCTCTCTGCTCACGCACACCCACCCAAAGACACAAACTTACCTGCTAAGCTCTGCCACTGCTGCATCTGACCACGCCATCAACTTCAGCATGCTTCCCTGCAGCCAGGAGCACTTCCACCTCCTTCCCTGTAAGGAAGGAAAGAAGCATTAGTGACACGTACTCTCCTGTATCAGCCTGCAGGTATCTCCCTCCCATCCAATAACTACTTCTGTAGGTTTTGCTGCCACTGAACTGCCGCAGCTCCCAGCACTGCCCACCCTGCCCCATCTTGCAGCTGGAACTGCTAGGCTGGAGCACCAAGGCAAGGCAAAGCCTACTGCAAAGCCCACCGTGGCCTACTGCAGGTCCTGCTGCAGGCACTGGCAGGAGGGAAAGCCAGCCAGCCTACAGGAGAGCCGCATCCCATCTCCTTACTCGCCACTGCAGGCTCCTGGTGCCCCTAGGGACCAACACTTGTGCACAGACCCTGCAGCTGCAGTGCTGGGCAGGTGGAGCAGGAGCCCCACAGTCCCCAGCTGCAGCTGCCTCCTCGCCCTTTTAACACTTAGTCCTATATCCCCCACATCTGCAGCTTCTCTAACAAACTGGAAAGTAAATAAATGGAATATTTTTCTGGGAGAACACTGCAGCAGCACAACCTTATCTACAGCAATGCTTGTGCTGTTCTTCTCATGCAGGCAATGCCTGAAATAGCTTACTGACTCATAACAATTACAACAAAACGACAAGCTGGGAGCCGATATCACACTGCAAGAGCAGTGCTTGTGGCTTCACCCAGGTTCTGCTGTGCCTTGCTGATCCCTGTTGACAAACACACCTGCGAGGGACAATTCTGCCCACAACACATCTGCAAACATGACCGTCCAGCACACAAACCTCTTCTATGACCAAAGTGGAGCTCCTCCCGTGCTCCTCTTGTACCTGGTGTCCTCATGGCACTCAGAAGCCCCACTCTGACTGACTGCTGTCAGATGAGCACGGCACACAGCAGTCACTCACTATGGCCAACTGCTGTACCTAACTACAACGCTGTAACACAATGGAAACTGCCACAACGAGAGCATAATAACAAATCTCCAGGACACAGCAAGTAAGGATTTGCTCAAACAAAGCCACCATAGATACAGAAAAAGGAAAGAAGCCGCTTACCCTTTGAAGGCCTCAGGTACATAGGAATCTCCACTGAGATACCTTCACCTCCACTGCCAACCCCTAAATGAGGTCTGGGAAGGCGTGCATCCTGGCTCCACCCCTTGCATCAATCAGGTCCATTGCCTGCACCTGAGCTCCCCTGGGCTGGCCCTGCCTTCCCACCAGGTGCTCAATCACTGTCCAAGCTGTCTCAGCATTTCCACTACACCAACCAATATCTAACATGCATGTCTGCTGTCCTCTGCACTCCAGTAACTGCTGCACAGATATTTCAGAAACACTGCAACAATTCTGGATTGAACAGCAGTTTATAAGAATGTCTGAACGCACTCCGGACCGTTATGGAAAGTGCCATAAGATTATCTGAGATACAGACAACAAGGGAACCCAGTCCAACAACAAAAAACAAAGCATTTCGTGCCACATCACATTCTTCTAATGCTTCATTTTTTAATTCATCTGGGGCACAGCACTCTGAAATGACCCAAGCGCTAACACAGACGATGCGTTGTGTTGGGGCATCCTGCCATGCTGCAGCTGGAATACAGACACACAAACGGGGCAGTCCCACGAATGAAATCCAAGTCTGAAAGCAGCAGGCCAATGTGCAGAGCAGGGCAGGCAAAGCACTGCTACTTCTTCAACCTCACCCCTAACATCAGTGACTGCACACAGCTGTGGCACAGAGCACCTCACGATGCCCCCTGGCATGTGGCGTGGCATCATCCACCTGCAGCACATCTGCACGCAGAGCAGCACCGACCCTGGGGAGCGCTCCTTCCCAGCCCAGCGTTCCCAGCAACAGGGCATTTTTAAAAACAGGAAAAATCCTTCTTTTTAATTTCCAAGACCAGACTCTTTAACACTTTTGTAAAAGTAAATGTGATAGGGGTGTGTGTGATGCCTACTGTGGCATTACTTGGGCCATTATTACAACTGAGTAACAACCACAGCAACAGAACCCAGAAACCCAAGTCTGTGTCCTCTGCAGACTGCGTGCCGGCTCTGGTTCCATGTGGAACTCACAGCTCCATTCGGGGTGCAAGCAGTCCTCCTGCTCATTACACACCTGCCCTTCTCCTTTGTTACAAAGGCGAGGAGATTGAAAGCCTACAGCTGCTTCTGAAATACTGAACCCGTGGCAATCGGTGTAAACCTGTGTGGCATCACTCCAGCTCCTCCTTTCATTTACAACCAGCCGGCTTCCTGCAGCACACTGCTGTACTGCAGCTACGTGTGAACGTCGCTGGCCAAAATGCTAAATGCATTTCATTATCCACAATCTCTATTTTTCTCACTTTCTAGCAACAGGCTGCAGTTCCCACCAGGTGTGAAAGTGCAGCAATACAACACAATGGCAACTTCCTCCCAAGTCCCTGGCTATCCTCCTCTTAACCTTGTTTAAATCAAATTAAGTGCTCTGGTGTCTTCATAATCACATTATCCCAGATGAAACATTATTTCACTTTTTCCTTAAGCAGCACGTACACAACGAAAACAGCAGCAAAACACTGAAAACAAGTGATTTTTGTTACCTTTAACAAACAAGCTTTCAGAATGAACTCAATTTACTTCCAGGTTTTCTTTGAGTTCATCAGAACACACCTGACCCTGCAGCAAGGCATACCAGCACCTGGCAAAGCTATCACAGTGCAATCAACCCCCCGAGCTGCCCTGTAGGGCCTCCCTCCCTCTACAGCGGGTTTGTCCACAGCTTGGTGCTCAGTGACCAGAGCAGAAGTGCCAGAGCGGCACAACCACCAAGGACAGAAACTTGCCATCTAAACTGATTCCCAGTGACCCCTCAGCTGCAGCCCTCTGCCAGCTCGCAGCAAACCATACAGGCACACTGAGCCTCTGGCTGCACCAGGATGTTGACGGCAGACACCCAAACTGCCCTCCATCACTGTGCTTGTCACTGTCACTGCCCAACGTGTTTCCCAACAAACACCAAACTGCACGAGGCTGTCCTTTGGGTCCCAGGAATTCCTTACCTTTCCAGTCTCAGAGATTAAGCACACCCTGGGACGTGCTACTCTGATTTTCAGCTGAGGGAAAGCCAGTCAGCCAACAGGATGTAGACGTATTCTTGGCTACAACTCATAGTACACATCTGTAAATAAATAGCCTATGGTGCAGTTTCTCTCCATCATTACAAAGCAACATGGAGCTCCAAACATTGGAGAACGAAAGCAAGCAGTGCTCTAGGTACCCCAGCTCATTTTCTGTTCATGCAGTGAATGGAAGTGCAGTCCCACTCCTCATGCTGCTGTTTGGTGCCTACTGTGCCTTCTCCCTCCCTCAGAAACGTGCTGTCATTTACATCCAGACAGATGCGGAGATTTGTCGCGTTTATCACCTGCAGTTGAAGGCACCCTGCAATTGCAGACTGTCCAGAAGAAAACAATGTCAGAACATGGCCCAAGCTCTGCCTGGCCCAGCAGACACGTGTCACACAGAGGGAACTCAGGCACAGCGGGTGGCAGTGGCTGTGCGGCAATGCCAGGAGCAGGGCTCTGGGCCTGGCTGCACACACCCAGCATGGTTCCATCCACAGAATTCTACTGACACGTGTGCTCCTGCAGTGCCAATACAGCATTTACAAGGTGATCAGGGCCTACAGAGCACATCTCCACCTATTCCATTCTAGCCTTCTGTTATAAACCGTTTTGGCATAGAGTGGTATGGAACAGACTGGCCTCTCTTAGTCTTCCACAGCACTGAAACCACAGCGGCATCTGGATAAATCCCTCCTCAGCCAAGTTCCACCTGTACAGTAGAAGGCTCTGGGCAAACAGACCCAGCAGGGCTGCTCTGGCCCAATACATACGATGAAATGGGTTCATCTGCTTCATCTGCTCCATTTGTGCACTTCCAAACCTGGTGATTTCTGCTCCACTACACTCCAGAGGTTCTGGAGTTTGGATCTGTCCCCAGCAGTGCCCCCACAGCACAGGGCAGAGGCTCTGTTCACAAAAACATTTCCCTTCCTGTTAATACCTTCCATAAAACCACTGCTAACCCCACACAGGGAGGAGGCCGACATGCTGAGAGCTGAGCAGGAATCATCCCCAACTCCAGCCCACAGACACCTGAGGAGGATCCCTGGTGCAGCTCGGCTGGCTGCAGGGCTCAGAGCCCCAACGCCACGCAGCCTCCAGTCCCTTGGAGCGCTGTGAGACCCGCACAGATGCACATTATGGGATTTTCCACGTTTGAGGCAGAACAAAAAGAAACAGCAAATGCTTTCCAGCTGGCATACTGAAATGCTCTTCATCTTCACCCGAGCCACGTGCAGGTTAATTTCAGCCGATGACAGATCTCTCATGCAAATGTCACTGCAGATAACGCGAAGCTGTTACACACAGCCTGCAGTGAACCTTACAAGGGAACATCAAGACGACGTGTTGTACCTTCAGTGTGTTCATGCTAAGCACAGAACCAAGGCACGAGGTTTGCACCCACACCTTTAAGCACTGACACAGAGGAGCTGCCCGGAGCCAGCTGGTGCAGGAAGGCCGTGCTGCTGCTGGAGCCAACAGCAGATAGACACCATACGGCAGTGACACAACTCCTGATTAAGAATAACGTGCACACAGAAAATAATGTCCTGTGATTGCCAGGGGCACCCCACACATCAAAAGGGAAACACAACGAGCCCGCAGTCCTTTGCTTCCATGATGTTCATCTCCCCTTCCTGGGGGCTGAGGAGCTCCCTGTGTGCAGTGGGCGCAGCGGGGCACGTGCTGCAGAGAGGGGCAGTGTGAGACATGGACAGAGCCACAGGAACAAAGGCACACATGTAAATATGAACCTGAGGAAACAAGACAATAAACCAAGTGGTTCTACTATTTACAGGTGCTGTTTTCGGAAGTTGTAAACCTTCCATGAACATTTTAAGTGACACTTTCAGAAACCAGAAGGGCTCCTGAGAAGGTAAAAAAAAAAACAAACAACAAACGGAAGCACAGTGGAAATGAAGTAGGTTTTACTCACTGTTTTCTCTAGTTAATCAGAAAAAGTACTTTATTTCTTCTTTTGCTCGCTATTTTTTACCTACATACTGTTATAAAATAGGAAATATGAAAACATTTGTCTGGGCAGAAAGAAAGTTACAGTACATTAACTGTGGCACTACATAGAAATGCTTCTCTAAGGAAGTGACGTGCTCCTTACAAACCAAAAGCCAGGTAAGCAAATTTACCCAGGCCCCCCTTGTGTGTGTGCCCCATGCTGGGTTACACCCAGGGCCAGGACAGCTGCTGCCTGCTGGGAGCCCCAGATGTGCCAGCAAATGGAACAGAGGATTCCATACTGCAGTAAATGGAATAAGTCAAATGTCAATTGACTTTACAGCATATTTAGTGCTGGATTAAAAAAAAAAAAAAAA
>NW_024884744.1:548370-630365 GCF_019232065.1 Centrocercus urophasianus | reverse complement strand
CACCAGAAGCTGAATTTTCATGCTTTAGTGTCATGAATGGAAGCACTTCAGAAAGCTGCTGCTCTGAAACCAAACCAAAGGATCATTATTCTGCAGTTACTTCCTCCAAGCTGTTCTCATTGTGTTCCCACTACCTGCTAACAAAGCCCAATCTGCTCAGAAAGGCTTCATGTGTTAATTTGTGTGTAATGACATTAGGGAAGGAAGGCTGGATCCCTGCTCTGCCTCAGGCCCTGTGCAGGGGGAGCTCAGCCCCTGCAGGCACACTGCTGGGACACGGGCTATCAGAGATGTATCAACCTGTGATTTACTCTGCCTTCATCTTGGAAGAATTTTGAGAAATAATGGAAACAGCAATGGACTGTTTTTCCCCCATTCCACTCATTCCTTTCCTTACAAACACTAGGAATTCAGTGCCAATCTCATGTCTTCCCTGAAAAATGGTTCTAGTCTACCTCATGGCTATTTACTGCACAATGTCACAGCTGAAACACAGTGAAAACACAGACATGTTACCAGAGATGTGCCCTGACTGTTACAGGCTAGAACCACTCAGTAGGCTTAAAAAACAAAACAAAACAAACAAAAAGAAAACCACACAAAAAAGCTTTCACTGCTACAAAAATGGTGAAAAAGCCAAAGAGAACACAGTGGATGGTAGATGGATAATGATGTGGCATTTGCAGCGCCATAAGGGTTCTGAGGAACAAGAGCTGCCCTCTTTTCTCAGTAGAAAGGGACAGAGCCACGAATGCCTCCTGCCAGAGGGAGCACTGCATGGAGAGGCTGTGGGCAGAGCCCAGGCCATGCTCTGCAGGATCCAACCCAATGAATGACAGCAAACAGCTGCTTTGAATACAGGCCCGTGTTTTCAGCAGAGCAGCTCTAGGGTGGGTGTGTGATTCCTTCTCACTGATGCTGCCCTAAGCAGCTTCACAGCAGTTGCCATAAGGAGCTGCACGGTGGCTGGGGGATGATCTGCACTGGGCCGAGGCGCAGCCCCTGCACCCCCCCCAGTCGGTTTCACTCCTGACCCCCAGCAGTGCAGTGCCCACCCCCGGGCACAATGACTGCTCCCTCCAAAGGCTTTTCTCGTGCAGATGTTAAACAGATGTGTTCCATTATCAACAGACGGGGAAGACTTTTCAATTACCAGTTATGTGAAATGACAAAAAATCCTCTCGTGTAACTGAGGGACAGTACTGAAATAACATTCATGCACATTCAAAAAGGACATTAAAATAATACAATTAATCTGGATTACATAACATTATTGCTCCCTTGACCTTAGTCTGAAGCTCTGCCATAATGCAGCCATCCCAAGCAGTGTGGCCATGGGGCTGTGCTGCCTGCTGCCCTGCAGCCATGCCTCAAAGGCAACGGCCCGGGCTCCACCACATCCTGAGCACCGGCAAGTCAGAAAGCTCAGAAGCAGCATCACAAAGCACCAGAACAGCACAAAACCCTAAACTGACACTGCTAGGAGCAAGCTGAATTCCTTACACCTTAACATCCAGCACTAGAGGTTCCAAGGCGAATTCCTGACTTCACACAAGGACATGTTACTGTTTTCCATACGGCCTGCCCAGCTGTACCCCACCCCGGGGTGGCTGCAGGCACAGGGCAGCAGCTCGATCCCAGCTGCAGGGCTGCCCTGAGCAGGGGCTGAGCCAGCACTGCTGCCACCTATGGAAAACACATCAGAAAAGACAAATCTGTCTCACAACAGCACCGGCTTGAGTCTGAACAAGAGACACAAAGTCACAGGACAGCCAGGATAGAGTGAACTCCCAGCACCCTTGCAGGGCACCCAGCCTGCCCACAGCTCACAGTGGGGAAAGCAGAGCTACAGAATGCAGAGCGAAGGGTGGGCAGCTGAGTGGTGATGGGGAGCAGGAGGAAGGTTTCTACCCCACTCAGACACATGCCACAGCATGACTTCCTGTGGCACTGTGCTCATCCTATTTCACCTACACAGTCCACATACAGCTCAGGAGTTTCAAGAAGCTTCTCTTGCAGCTCCACCCTTTTCAATTTTCTCCAAAGAATATCTTCCATCTTATCAAACGTGCCCAGCCCTGATAACGGTTGGAGAGCACTAAGGAGCAGTGTTTGTTCAGAAGCTTTGTCAGCAACACGGAGGTGGCTCTACCTGCAGTGTCACAGCTGCTGTCCCTGGGGTCAGCTGATGCACTCTCAGGAGAATTAGCACCAGCAATACACGTCCCTGTAGTCTCTTTACTAGTGCTCCCATTAATGTAAATCACGCATCTCAATGCTTCTAAAGCTCCGTAAGGTTCTCACTGCACGTTCTGCCTCCCTCAGTCTTTACTAGGAGCAAAAAAGAAAAAGCAAATGAAAATCAGAGAGTGATCAAACTTTTGGCTTCCAACCATCTTCATCAATGCCTCTGGCAACTGTAATATGTCTGCTGAAAAGCAACCACTTTGTAAATATTAAAACAGGAACAGATTTTCCTTTGAATTCCCATTTGATTGCAGAGGGATCTGTGCTGAATGGATATTCCTGGACATTCAAATGAGCCATAAGAAATGATATCTCAAGTGTTTAGAAAGCACAAACAACGTGCATTCTTTGGGATTCTTTGTCAGGGCAGATGAAACAATAGCCCTTCAGAAACACAGGCAGCTGCTGTTCTGCACACTCCACATTTCCGAGTCTCTGGAAATTCATGAGGACTTTGGTAGGATTTCTAACCTTCCAGCAGCCCCGCAGCTGCTCGGCTCAGAGCTGCTCTCCCAGCTCAAGGCTGCTCTCCATGCCATGGAGCAGCGACAGCGCTGACGGCAGAACCCTGCCCACGGGTCACACTGCTTCCAGCCCTTCCAGCCAGAACCCTCACAAGCAGCCCAGTGCCCTCTAAGCAGCGCCAGTTTCTACACAGGCAGCACTGATTATCTGCTGATGTTATTAAAAGAATCCCTTCACTGTCAACAGTAGCAGAGAAACTCCGCGTGACACAGCAGCGCATTCTCATCAATCCATCCTGGCCACACAGCAGCTGCTTTCCCTGGGAGACGTGGGTTTGGCCAGCAACAGCCCTGTGCTGCCCTGGGTGTCGTTCTGAGTCAGGCTGCTTCGCACTGAGCCTCGCCAGGCCCCACTGCACGCCCTGCTGGACTGCAGAGGGCCAGAGGGAACACTGGGACCCTGGCTCACTCTTCAGTTTTGCTGTCCCACCTCACAAGTATGTACTGGTGAGCTTATTTCCTATCTACTGATAATCTGGAAAAATGCTGCATCATCTTAGCCATGCGGTAACTGATGCAGTGACCGAACGGGCCCCAGGAAAAAGGGCTATTGCAAGTGCTGTGCAGCAGGTAGGCAGCACACCTCCAGCTCTGTCCTCGCTGCACTCTTTGAAGAGCCCTCCAATTACCACCGGGGCTCCCAGATGGAGGCAAACCTCTCTAAATGCAAAGTGTCCCAGCAACAACCGATCAAACATTGTACCATTAACAAAACTACCTCAGGGCATGGTAATATTGGTAATACAGGTCTACTTTAACAAGAACAGCATTTATTTTAGCAAGAAAATTTGCAGCTTGCATTTAACGCGCTTGTTCAAATTAGAACTGTTCTGTTTCACGCATTAGGTACTGTCAGTACTAGCTTACACTGGAAGTGTTAAGTGAATCTGATTCTCATAAGCACATAAATGAAAGAGAGACAAAGGCAATTCTTAGCTAAGGAGGTGGGTTGCAGTGAGTTGAAGCAGACTTGGAATCACGGAGGCATTGAGTTCTTCAGAAATCAAGAGGTGGACAACTCAAACCGTCCTCAAGGGAACACTTTGACACAGGCAGGTGATGGAGGAGCGCGCTGCCATGGGAAGTCACTGCAGCTAGGAAGGGGTGCTCCTGAAAGGTGCTTCTGACAAAGATGATGTTTCTGTGCCTCCTGATACCTTGTTATCCTTCTTAACAGTAACTTGCTCTTAGGAAACAGTAACCCACTGTTTCATGGATTAAATCATTTTTTAGAGCAAGGGTTCCCAAGCTGCAGAGAGGAAAAACCCAACCAGCTGCCTATGTCTATTACTCTAAAAAGCACGTGGAAGTCCTTGCTGAATGCTGGGACACTGCAGGGGGAGCACACAGAGCCCAGACAGGGCAGGGTCAGGACCTGCTTGCCACAAGAAAACAAGAAAATCCCAACACAATTACAATTAGAGCCATTAGAAAAATACAAAGATTCTATGCCTTTAAAAAAAAACAACAGGGTTGCTGTTGGTTTTTTTGTTGTTGTTGTTGTTGTTGTTTTGTGTTTTTTGTTTTGTTTTGTTTTTTTAAGCCCATGTAGAAATACAAAGACGCTGCTGTGCTCAGTACACAACGTTTGTCACTGAGGCAGGTACTTTCTGAAGTTCTGTTAACTCCTGGGGGAAAACCAAAGCCCACCAGCAGCCCTACACCACACCGAAGGAAGCTCACTGCCAGGAGCAGCAGCCTGTTCTGCAGGCACTGCACCTCCCTGCACCTACATGCAGTTCCACTTACTTTGTGGCAAAAACATCAGTCCAGGCAAAATTCTCTCAAGTTTGTAGGGTTCATACTAGTTAAAGCTTCACCCCACCAACTGGGCTCCACTGCAACAATGTCATAATTAGAACTGTAATTGCAGCATTCCGAAAGCAGCAGGTTGGGGTGTATGAACCCCTGGGGAGACCGCAGAGACAAGGGGCGAAGTCCTGCAGTGAGACCAGCAGAGGGGCACAGCCTGGCTGAGCTGCACCATACAGAGCCTGAGCCACAACCCTCCCTGCATCCTTCCCAACTGCCAGCCTGCAGAGAAGGAAGCGATGCTTCCTGTACTTCCAACAGAAGGAAGCTGGGAGAGGCTGCTGTTACACACTGAAGAAAAAAGCAGAAAAATGGAGAGAGAGAAGCAGCTGATACCGATCCAAGGCCTGGGTTGGGGCACAGCACAGATGCAAGCTTCTCTTTCTGCCTGCTCCTGAGTTAACCCAGAGTGAGTGCTGCCTGCAGAGGGATGAATGCTGCAGCGGCCTCCTGCCTTGCTGCACCATGGCTAGCTTGGTTCTGTTGTGAGCTGTCAGCTACAAGTCAAACAAAAAGGGAAATCTTTCATTCTAAAAGAAAATTTAGAAAAATACTGTAGGAACTCTAAAATAATAAATGTTTTCCAAACTGCTTCCATGCTTTGGAGCAACATCCACATAAAATCAATGCCTACTCACCCCAAAGACACCAAAAATAAGCACTGTGAGGTACGGCAACGAGAAGGGCAGCAGAGCAGGATAAGCAATAGACTCCAGCCCCCAGCAATGGCAGTGGCCCACTCCTCCTCCCGGACTCACAGCACAGCCAGGCAGGTCCTGCAGGGACACACAAGGGGTGGGAGGTCCCCAGCTCTGCTGCAGGGCCCCACCAGAGACATAGGGAGCAGGGCTGGCCAGGTGACAGCAGCCAGTCTGTGTTCTGGTAGGAAGCTCAGTAACATGCACTATGTCCCTGCTCTGCCAAATTACTCTTGTCCAGAGGAAATGTGTCAAGAAAATTCAAGTCAAAACTAGCCATTCCTATTTCCATCCCCGCTGTAACTTCTTGGGTTGTCATCCTCTGCTATTTGTTCAATTCAGGAGAGATGAGGCAGAGCTGTCCCAGTTTGCTGACTGACCTGGTTTGTTACGGGGTGAGGATCCACAAGGCAGTGGCTGCAGAGAACAGGTTCAGCAGCACCCAACTGCTTGACTCTTACACATTTCAGGCACATCTCAACCCTTCACTAATGGGAACATTAGTCATAAAAATCTAATCCCCCAAATTTTTAACTTTGTTATGATTAGGCAAGGAAGACCTATCTAAATTTCATGTTCACTTGGAAAGCTCATCTATAGAGTCAGCAGTAAACCTTTTAAAACAGCAAGACCTCTGCCAGCAGGGAAGACTCAGAACTCCCACCGACTTCAGCACAGCCAGACAACCCCCCTGTAACTGCTTCTCAGCACTTGGACTGTAAGCAATCCACTCAGACAGGAGCAGTGCAGAGCTGGAAGTCTGCAGCAGGCAACCCACCTGACAGCTCCAGGCTCTGCAGCCAAGCGAAGGGGAAAGGCAGCAGATGCGTGAGCAGAGCTAAAGAGAGCTGTGCCTGCAGTGCTGTAACGCGTGCAGCAACCACCTGAGCACTACTGCAGGCTGTGACAAGGGCACAACACCCAGATTTCAGCCAAACCGAAGTCACTATGGCTGAGGACAGCAGGGTGCTGGGAAGGCCTCTCCTTCAAACCCACCGGGAAGCAGCTGCAGGCTGTGCTTTGGGCACAGAGCAGGAGAAGCTGTGGGGAGGCCGTACAGAAGTGCGATCCCTGGGGTCTGCAGCACAGCCTGAAAGGAGAGCTGAAGGCCAAGTGACGGGACACACAGCGCCAGGCAGGAAGAGCCTGCTCAGCACGCTCTGCTTGGCAGCGTTTCGGCTGCAATATAACAGATTAATAGAACTGAGAGGTTACAAATTAAGCCTCTGAACAAATTAATAATGCCAGTAATCAATGAGTACACAGCAAGCGGCGAGCCTTTCAGCCCATCTATTAGCAAAACAAGCACTAACAACATTAAGATGCTTCCACAGAAATTATCAGGGCCTAATGAAAACAGCCTGCCAACCCCAGGCCACAGCAGGCAGAGCAGCTGCAGCAGTTTGGAACGAGGAGACTTTCTGCAAAGCACTCCTGTTGAGCTCACCAGAAGCAGGATCTCACCCTGTCACTGCCTGTCACACAGGCAAGCTGAGCAGTAAGGCCAGGACATGCACGGCATTGCCAAGCATGGGCTCCAGGCTCCCTACCCCCCTGCTGCTCCCTCCCATCACAAATGGCGATGCCAGCAGTCACAAACCAATATCACAACCAATATCCAAACCAGTACCAGCATCTTCTGAACTGCACCCGGTATAAGCAGATAGAGCCCAGCCTATGAGAACTCTGCTACTGACAAAACAAAAATGGCCAAACGCCCTTTGATTTTAGTGTGAGCATGTACAATTCAGGTTGCATCTTAAACTGCTCTGAGCAGCTGAAATAGATGAAAGAAAACTGCTTTGTGCTCCTATTTCTCATGAATACAGCTTCATCACTTACAATTAGGCATGACTGCAAGCAAACATTGCTTGCATGGAACCAGCAGACAAAGCGACCGGAGACTGCTATCAGCACAGACAGGAGAAGGGAAACGAGCAGCAGCGAGGCAGACTTCCGTGCTGGCAAAAGCAAGGGAGTGAGATCTGTGCGTTATCACTTCTACCTCCACCCAGACCAAACTTGTGCACTGCCTGCACGCACCTCCAAAGAATCACTCTAAGAGATGCAGCTGCAGAAAGAGGCACTAACCTGCAAGCAGTCCCTTTTGACTCAATTTATATTAGAAGAACTGAGCACTTATTGATAGCAGTTTCCTGAACCTTACTTTGTACAGAGGAAGAATTACTTATGACCACACTCACTGGTTTTATTTAATACTGAATAAGTCAGTAACATCTTACTAAACACGTGCCACCTGGCAACAGCCATGTATCTACTAGCAGAATGCATATCAAAAATTGAAACCACACAAACAATACTTGCAGCAATCAAGCAGCTTTGCTGCCAGGCCCCAACAGTTTCCACACTGGGGGCCAAACCATGGTCTGTCTGTTTCAGATGGGAACGCACACCGTGGGTCACACCTGGGTTGCTCTAGGCACAGCTGTGCTATGGGAAGGCTGCAGCTCTGCTCCCACTGAGATGTGGTTTATCGCAGCTCAGGTGGAAGGTCATTTATGAAGAACAAAAGGTACAGGCTGCATTCAAACTGAACTGAAAACTGCTTCATTTATCTTGAAAAGTGACATAAATGAAGACTGCTCTATGACACATTAAGAACATATCAAAACTCTGCCCCCAAAGGTACCCAAATTAACATGTACATAAATCATCTCTCATTTTGGTTGCTGACAGCAGCAGCGCGCACAGCACTGGCAGCTCAGGATGTGTGCAGGACAGACACCCTGCCCTGCTGCACCCACATGGTGCTGGAGGAGCATCTCCTTTGGTGCCCGCTGCAGAGCTCAAGGCAACCACTTTCAAATCATTATTGAACAGCATTCAAACAGCAGCTTTACTTGCAAAAACAAGCAAACCTACAATCATTAATCATTAATGCAGCCAAGACAGTAGCCTAACTAAAGACATTATTTCCTTTCTAACATACACACAGTCCTGCTATTTTCCCAAGGCTCCCCACTGCAGAAGTTCTGCAGCACTGATGTATGCTAGGTTACTGTTATAAACTCTTCCCAAAGCCTTTGTTTGCAAGGAAAAAATATAAAAAACCAGTTCTGAATGTCACACTGCTTCTGGGCACAACGTAAACCTCAGCAGGAAAAGGGCTCCGCATCACCACGCTGGTGTGCAGCTCCACACCCAGCACACAGCACAGGGCTGCTGCCTCCCATCCCCGCTGTGCCTGCAAGTCACTGCCTCAACCAAACAGCTTCTGTCAGAACGCAGCTCCCAAGGGAGCTCCAGCACCCACAGTGCTGCTCACAAACAGAGCCACGAGCACCGACTTCACACGGGATGCACTGACTTACAGCCCTCACCACCATCTGGCAGCAGGCTTTACGTGGTCAGCCCGAAGTTTTGCTACCTTCTGCTGCTTCGGTTGAGCAAACTGAGTGCCAACATGAAATCCAGCAAAAAGAAGTCCTCAGAACCTCTTAAAGGAAACAACACGTATGTTATCATGTTCCTCCTCTGAGGGATAAAAGAAACAAGGCAATAAAATTACTAAATTATATAAATATATTTATATAAATAAAATTATTTACGAGGCTCAGATATGCATTTTAAATTACTTTTACGATTCGTAGATTATTATCTGCAGTGAGCTCTCAGCAACTGTCCCGGAGCTTCGCAAAGAACGTTCCCTCTTAGTTCCACTGCTATCCATGCTGCCTACACAACACTATCACAGACGAAAAAGTCCTTAGCAAAATGTTCAACAGTATTACTGTGTGCACATCTCATACTTCTCAGCCACATTCTCTTAAGTGCTTTAGAAACATAAGCACATCTTGTTCTACCCTCACAAGGGAAGGATGAATGTTCATACACATCGCTGGATGCTTCAGCCCCAAAACACCTTACCCCAGGAAGGCTGCACTGGGCTGCCCCAGGACTCAGCACTCCAGCCGTGGCACACAGGAAGACAGCAGCAGGGCAGCAGGACAGGCAGACCAACAGCACTGCCACAGTGCTGGCACCCAGCTGCAGCTGGGAGCTGGCAGCAAGCGCTTCCTTCTCCATAAGGACTGCACACGCCTGGCAGCCAGCAGTCTGCTCTGGCACAGCGCAGGCCAAAACAGACCAGAAGTTCTGCGTGTCTGATGGCTGCACTCAAGTTTGGACAAGCCTACGGGGAACAAGGGAGCACTGAACAGCATTTAAAACTTCTGTCAGTTTTTAAAAGCTTCTGGAACAGCTCCAATTTACACTCACTTAAAGGCTCCAAGCAAGCAGAGAAGAGCCAACGAGCAGCTCTGGCTGACAGTGTGGTAATGGCTGGAGGCACTCCCACGTGGGCTGCAGCTCCCCCAGGCAGAGGCTCTGGCAGTTGGCTCTGGAGCTCACCTGGAGGCCAGCACACACGGGGCCCTGGGCAGCCTCATCTGGGAGCAACCCTGCCCACAGCAGGGGGATTGGAACTGGACAATCTCTGAGGCTCCTTCCAACCCCAGCCGCCCTACGACTCACTGGTCTCTGCGTATGTTTAACCCTGAAAATCCTTCCAGCCATCAGCCCCTAACGTAACATCAAAAAAGTCAACAAAACCAGCGGAACGCTGCCCCCGTGCAATCTCCACATTCCATGTGCATCAGCAGCAACCCTCAGGGTCACTCCAGGTGTCTGCATGAAGCGTGTAAATCGATTTGTAAGGCAAATGGCTCAAATTTTAAGATCTATTTGTTATTTTTAACTGCATCAGTAGCTGCTGGCAGTTTTAATGCTAACATGACTCACAGAGTACTGTGCTAAATTCAAGCTTTAAAAAAATCCAGTACTGCGTGAGCACAGCAATGATACAAAATACAGCATGTTTTCCTGTTCCTTTCCCAAATCAGCTGTGGAGGCTTTTGGAATAACATCCTTTTAGGTAGGCAATGGAACCATTTCTCCCCCGTTCCAGTTTGTCTGCAACAAGAAGTGGAAACCATTTCCCTTTCAGATAAAAGGCCTAAATCAAACAAAATGAACCCTGCTACTTTCAAGCCAGTTTTCCCATGTTGCCTTCTCTTCCCAGCAGTGCCAAGCCAGCCAGGCCCAGCAGCACCAGCTGAGCCCCTGCCTGCAGTGCCCCCGATGGGCTGCACACTGCAGGGCACGTCCTTCAGCCAGCTCTGAGCCCAGGCAACCAGCCTGAATTCACTTTTTCTTCAGATCAAATCACACAATAGCACTATGCACGTGGCTGGAGAATAAACGCTCACTGCAGCTCAGAAAGTCTTCCTCCCTTCTCATCAGCACAACACACCAACAGAAGGGGCTCCTGACACAGGCGTTCCCTTCCTGCCAAGGGGTTGGTCTGACACTGCACCCCCCAACTCACCTGTCCAGGTGTAAGCCCTGCCAGCTGGAAGCCCGTCCTTCAGCACTCAGAGGGAAGGGCCTGCAGGGACCCGAGATCAGTCTGCTAAAATCGCCTATCCGTTCCAAATGGCGCTGGGTATGGCTACACAGTTACTGTTAGCTTCAAACTAAAACTAGGGTAGGCAACATACTTAAAATGTTACTATCACAGTCTGTGGCTGGGGGGGGGGTTTCACAGAAACATCCACTTGGAGAGCAGGCAGTCCCTGTTCCCAGGCACAGCACTCAGCTTACCAGACCACAGACTTGCCCTCATTTTCTGACTTCTTTTGCACCAGCAACAGTGTACTACAAAACTTAGGGGTGTGAATCTTAGATTCTTACCTTTATTTTCCCCCCCAGGTATTTTAATGGCCATCAGATACAAAAAGATATCAGTGCATTTTCAGTTGCAGCCCCTGTGCAGCTGACCACCATCAGGATGGGCGCAGACGCTGCTCAGAACATCAACACCAGCAGCACAGTCACCATCCGCATGCCAAATTCAGATCCAAAACGTGTTCAGGAGTCATCTGCTCATCTCGATTCACACTGTTTCTCCTGCTTGCCAGTTTCTGACAGTTATGAATAACAACTTGAAAAAGTGCTAAAAATAAAACAGACTCAGGCCCTGGGTCAATTTTTTTTTCCCCTCCCATTTTCCCCTTCATAATTTGCTTAGTCCTGCTAGTAATAAAGCTGGTGTGACTCATTAAACTACCTTAAAAAAAAAAAAAAAAAAAAAAAAAAAAAAAAAAGAAAAAAGTCTGTTACCTACAAGAGGCATTAATCCTAACATCTAGAATTCATTCCTGCATGACACTGTTAAGCTTAAATGACACACAGCTCCCATCTAGCATATTCTGAAGCACACAAGCAATCAGTGCACTTAGGGCAATTTCTTCCCCAAACGTAGGAACTGATGCATACTTCCAAGATAGAGAGTGGAAATTAGACACAGTCTGAACTTGAAAGCAGCCTACCACCCCATCAGTGCCTTCAAACAGAACCCTGAGCACAGTGCCTGGAGACCAACCCTCACCCTGTGCTCAGCTGGCCGCACTGTCAGCTTCCAGCTGCTGCCCTTCCAAGGCTCTGCAGTCAGCTTCTGACAGCACATCAAGCTACCGGGCTGCCTGCAGATGCTGGGCTTTCTGTGTGGGTTTATCATTACTTCTGCTCAAGTCGCAAACAGGTGAACCCCACCGCACCCCCACGAAGTCAATGTAAGGGGCTTCAGCAGCTGCTTGCACCAACCAGCACCTAAGGGCAACCTACAGAAGCATTCTGGTGCCAGACGGCGCATACAGAGGGAGGGTGGAACTTCCAAGAGCGTCCATGCGCCCACTCCCCACGGCTCTCACACAGAGGAAGGCCTGGTGCCCCACGGTCCCCCTGGAAACACTTCAGGCAGCAGCACCGCGTGCCCAGGCGCCGCTCCTGCCCGCCAGCACTTCCTACGGGACCCCAGTGATGGCGCCGTGCTGCCAGCCCTGCACAGCTCTGCTCCGCACAGCGCTACTGCCAGCCCCGAGCAGCCCGACGCCACGAGGGGCTGCTGGAGAGCAAACCAGGGCTGAGCGCTGCCAGCGTGACTGGGGGGATTCTGCACACTGGTCTCCATTTGTCATTAAGTACACTTCAGCAGACACACACTTATCACTTCTAATGCAGTAAGAGGCTCACATAAAAAACATCTGGTTCTGATTGAGAGACAACCTTTGCTTTGCCTAGCAACCACCATAAACTGAAAATGAAAGCCTATTTACAATAAATGCAACATGAGAATTTGTGAGTGTTTTGCTCCACGTCTCAAACGCTGCTGCTACATCAGCATCTGTGCTTTCACTCTGCAGATGATGGCAGAAAGGAGGCAGAGCACAGTAAGAGCAGGCAACATTGCACCCTGTGCCATAGCAGCCGTGGGGCAGCCCTGCTGGGCAGGCTGTCTGAATCAAAGGACAGCAGGCAGCCAAGCCAAAAGATGAAACAGCCAGTTAGAAGGGAACAGAGCCTATGTCAAGTTAGACCTCCAGAGCTTTATGAGAGAAAGATGATTTTGTTTGGGACCAAATTCTATGCATTAAGCACAGCGTACGCAGAAATATTAACAGGCTTTTTGGAGCCCACCACAATGCAGAGATTGATTCACCACAGCCTGCACAACCAACACAGATCTCTGCTGAAATTATAAAAGCTAAAATAAATGCAGTAGCAGCTCAGCAGCTCAACCCCATGCACAGTGCTTCTCCAGTGCCACGGAGAGAATACAGCGACTTCTTGCAATTAGCTGTGAAAATGCTAATTGATAGTCGTGGCATTCGCTCAGAAGAGAATGACATCAAGACAACTTTAACCAGAATCCCTTCCCTTACCTACCCTTACACTCCTGCTAGGTTGTGTTACAGGTTTATGCTGGCTGTGTAAAACAACAAAACCACCACGCACACAACAAAACAATTCCCAAAATTCCTTCTCCCCAAGATACCGATGGAAGTTTCTTCATTCTTTTTCTAATCTCACACAATAGTAACAGATATAGAGAGGCATGGTTGAGCTGCAAACTTCAAAAAGGAAGTACTTCAGACACCAAATTAATAGCAGCATTTTACAGATAGCTTTGTCAGGCTATTTCAAAATCATCTTTTCTCCTGTAAAAGCTGACTTTTTTTCCCTTCCATAGCTTAGCTCAGTGAGGATGAGGCTCCACCTTGGTTTTGCCCATTCTATTCATGGTAGCTGGATTTGCAGGTGAGCCTGCTTTCTCTGGGGCATCTTTCCAGGCCCTTACACTGGCTTCTTCCTCCTTCAGCTTCTCATTCAGAACACAGGACTGAGTGCAGGCTGTTCTGCCCCTCTGTTTCTCACCTGCTGTCAGCAGAGCCAGCAGTTTGCTGCTGAGGCTGGGGAAGGTCAGCCCAATGAAGGAAGCTGCTGTGTGTTCCATGATAAGAATGTTGGTTTTGGTTTTTTTGGGTGTTTTTTTTTTCCCCCCCAAAAAAGCATACCAGTCTTCAATTCCTAAATTAAAAGTTTTGTGTAAAATATTGAAAAATAAATTATAACAACACGCAAGTCTCATGAGACATGATGCATTTGTAAATACACTCTATTATGTGTACACACACACTGTATTTGTAAATTCCAATTTTTATATCAATTTTTTCATGCTTTTAAAGGGCGACTGCAGGTTGAGGACATTAAAGCACAACAATTTGTTCCACTACACAATCTGGGGACAGAAAGAGGCCTTGTAGCTCTCCCCAGTTCCCTCTTACCCAGCGCTGCACACCTCCAAGGCACACAGCCTGCGTGGCACAGCCATCCCACAGGCTAACAGGGATGGCAACCTCTGCCAGGCAGCACCACGAGCAGTGCCATGGCACTGGTGAGTCTTGGTATTGAGAGAGGAATCACACAGTAAAAAAAAGCGTGAAGCCTTTACATTTACCTCTGCTAAACAAAAACACCACAAACATATAACAACCTCAGTGCACTTATTCACCTTTGATGTTTCTAAAACGATCAACAACTTAGAAACACCTTCTAGAAGAAGAAATTGCATAAATGTTTGTGGCACCCCAGACAGCTCAAGCCACAGAAGGACAAAAGCCACCTCCCAGCAATAAGCTCACTGACACGAGCTCCACTGCGCGATTCCAAAGGAGGATGGGGAACACTGGAGGCATCTCGGAGACGTGAGCCTCGCACCACACTGACACTGCTCTACTGGACACATAACTCTTCCTGCTTCACTCCTTCCTCTGAGCACTGGGAATGACATCACTGCCCCCTTCTCTTTTGCTAGGCACTCTCTGACCTACCCAGCAAGCCTTCACGCAGCACGGTGCGCACCCTGTGCCTTACAGCGTACCAGCAGCTGCCCTCGTGGCACACTTCTGAAAGGAAAGCGTGCTTCCTCTGCAGCGGAGACACATTTCTTGTGAAGGAAAGCACAGTGTCAGACTTTTCCTGAAAAGACAGGGACGTGCCTCGTGAGCTGAGCTGCGGCCGCACGGATGGCCCCGAGGCAGCGCTGCGGGAAGGGGCACCATCCGGGGGCACTGCGCCTGCAGGAAGCGGGCTGTGTGAAGGGCTGTGCTGCAGGCACGTCTGCAAGGGCTGATAATGGGCTGCTTCCTGAAATTCTTCTCCTGGAGCTGCGTGAGAGGCAGGAAGCACGGGCACGGGAGAGGAAGAAAGTTACAGACGAGGAAAGAAAGCAGTTCCCCCAAACCAGCTGGAATTACAAATACACGGCGCTGAAGGTCCCCATGTCCCAGAAGCAGACACGGGCAGCCACGAGCACTGCTGTCACTGCGGCTCTTTGCCTCGCACCCAGAGAGCAGCCGCTTGCCATCCATCCCAGGAGCCTTCTGCCATCCCTGCAGCCTCACACAGTCACACACAGCCAGGACAAGACGTGACACCGAAGCGGCACAGCACAACTCCGACTCCTCCTCCTTCCTTCGGAGGAAAGCCACAACTTCTCCCAGCTTCACAGCCCATTTCCTAGCTCTGGCAGAGCAAGGGAGTGCTAGTGGATGCAGAGCAGCCTGAGCCCCAGCATGGCCCACACGGAGCCCTTCTGCTCACAGTCACCAGGATGGTGCTGTAAGCACAGACAGGCTAACAGCAAGGAAAACAACCAGCAACTACCATGCAAATTCTGAATCGGCCTTTCCTTTTCAAAGATATTTTTTTGGCATCCATTGAAATTGGTTTTGTTCACAGAAATATTTGGAAAAGAGGTTTTTATTTATGCAAATAGATGTATTTCTGAAAAAAAAAAAACAACAAAAAACACAGATTTGCATGTAAATGAGAATATTAGTGCATCAATTAGTGAATTTGAGTCCTCCTTCACTGCAAACACACATCCATTTACACAGCCGTGAGTCCATTCTCCTGGGCACAACACAGACCAGCAAGTCCACTGCACAGAAGGGGAAACAGCACTGTGACCCCTGGTCAACATTTCATGTCCTCTTACACACGAAAGAACAAACGGCACTCTGAAAAACTTCTCCTGTGTTCTGCAGACACGTTGGCAATAACACTTAATGAGAAAGGGCATCAAGATACAACCGAGACAGACCTCTATAACCAATGCAGAGAGGACTGCTGGTAAGACTAATGCCAACTGATGGGATCCCTATCCTTTCCATTAGGAGATGCAATTGCCCAGGAATCCCAGGTGTAACAACAAGCTTCAGAATAAATGCCATTAATTTCATTTTTAACTTCCTTCTGAAGGGAGGCAGAATGCTCTGCACAGCAGGCAAGGGAGCACAGAGCCTGCAGGCCATCCCCAGGGGCACAAAGCAGCCCTGGGCAAAGGGGCACCTGCATGAGGCACTGAACAGCCCCGGTACTGCTAACTGCGTGCTGCTTGCTCCACAAACATCCCTGTAATGCAGGCAGGCTGGGATGAAGGGCTGGTAACGTAAGATCACATCAAATACAGGCCCCAGAGACAACTACATTGAACTAAATTCTGCTCTTTTCCTCAACTGTTACATGAAGATGACAAAGGACAACAGGAAAAGCAGATCCAACCCATAAATACCACCAATTCAGCCTGTGCAGTAGTGGAAATTAATTGTGCCCAACTGCACAGATCTTGAAGATAGGAAGTTTGGGACATGCCCTTTTCAAGTTCTACTCCAGAACTTATTTTGTTACATAATTTTATATTTTGAAGGTATTGTTTCGTATGCCTTGCTCAGTGAGCAAAGCAAGTAAATACCATCAAAAGCCTATTTAGCTCCACTTGCTCAGCCACAGACAGCATCCCGTGGCTATCATAGCAGGGGAATCCCCTGCTAAGAGCACCAAGGGATTTGTGTGGATAAGCACTCTGGGCAGAGCCAAGCTTCTAATGAGAGCGACACAATTACCCGAGCTGATGGGCCGCTGGAAGCAGCGTGCAGCGCAGCAAAGCTACTGAGCTGCCTGCCTCCTGCTGCACGCCCAGCCAGCACAGAGCACAGCGCCGTGCAGCAGCTGTGTGCTCTGCTGGGACTCTGAGGGACGCACGAGCCAAGGAGTTACCTGAAGAAAAACACCGCGTGACGTGGGCATGCACGCGAGCACCGCTACGGAAAAAAAGGGTTTGCTTCTATTGCAGCTGAAGGCTATCGATCTTTCTGCTGACCTCCCTGGAAGTTCCCTTCAGACAATGAACCTCAGCGTGTGCTGCAACACGGGGAACCCCCGGTTTGGCTGCTGTATGTTTGCACTTTAGGTATTAGTTACCTTGCCTATTGTCTTCTGCTACCAGAAGAAACCTTCAATGACATGGAAATTTCAGCCCATCTGTTATTTACAGTTCTTATTCATCTGCTTTTTCTGGCTGCCTCTGCCTACATCAAGACATCTCTGGACTGAAGTTAGAAAGAAAGGGGTGGGAAGGGATTGGGTGCAGATGGCAGACTGTGGTCAGCCCAGGTCCAAATGGGAAAGCTTCCTACTGCCCCCAGCACAGCCTGTCCTTAACAAGCCAGCAAGGATTATGGCTTCACTTTAAAACAGCCGTTTTCCTTCAGAGCGATTTTCACTAAAACAGAGGCAGCTAAATCACACAAGCAACGTTCACAGACAAGTTCAGTACATGCTGGTCTTCCACCTGCACATTCTACTGCTGTATGCTGATAATCCTGTACATTGACATTTGACCAACAATAAAGCATTTCTTTATTGAAATAAAATGCCCTTACTTTTACAGTGGCTTGCTTTTATACACCGCAATTAGATTGAAGCCAGCTGATGTGTTTCAGCAAATATTCAGGTACCACCTCGTTATTTCATACACCGTCTGGGGAGGTTCTTCTCCCTGAAAAAAGAAAAAAAAAAAAAAGAAAACCCAAACAATTCTTTAGAGAGCAATATAGAACACAGTGGGCATTCAAAAAACTGTAAGAAACTGCTCCGGCAATAACATTCTCATTTGATCTTAATAGTGATGTTTATGCAGCATGTATAATTAAAAGCATTTTCAGAATCAGCTTAATTAATCTCAGAAGTTCAGTATTCAAAGAGCAGAGGAAATAAGCTTTTGCTACTCATTATGTATCATGCAATTATATAATGAAGACATCCAATCATAATTACATGTCACAGTAACAATCCCATGTCAGAAAGTTCCCTCTGTCTATGCCAAATAACACTGCGTGCCTCACAGTGTGCCTCCAGGCCTGGGAGAACCACCGCGGGGGCTCTGAGACCAGAAGAGGACGGTGGGGGGCAGGAGGACTCTACTGCAGGGAGAAAACTAAAGCCAGGTTCCCCCGGTACAGAGTCCAGGAGTCAGACAGGACAGTGACTGGGCTGGGGCTGCTGCACGTCTGCCCTGCTCTTGATAGGCTCAGCATTTGGGTTCCCAACAGGCAGCTCTAGGGCCAGAAAAGGCTCAGCTCACACTCCTACCTCTTCTGAGAGAGAGACAGTTTAAACAGAAACAGAAGCTGGATATCTTCCCCCGCAGATTTAAGCTGCGTATCTGCACTCTAATGTACACTGAGAACTCAGCCTGAGCTCAGGAGTAGGAGAGAGCAGAAAGAAGCGTTCCCACATCCTCAATCACAGCACCTCCGGGGCACAGCAACCTGCAGGCCCACTGCTGAAGCCCTGGGCAGCACCATTCCCTGGGGCACTGCTTCCTCCACACCCAGAGCTTCCTGCAGCCAGCTGTGGCAGCTGACAGAAGCTGCCCTTCTTTCTCAGACATCAGCGGAGTCACAGAGTGAACCCGTAAAGCAAGCTGCTGCCCAGAGGAGAGCGTGGCAATGAGGTCTTTTCACTCCAGGAGCCACTTCTGCTTGGGCTTTCCTATCAGACAACAGGATCCACATCCCGTGGATGGGAGAAACATGTGATCCGTGCACCCACTGAGATCGCACAGCTTCCCCCAGAGCACAGAGCTGCGAGCACAGAGCGCTGCGCTTGTGCCCACCTTCTGCAGTCACCTCCACATGCAGGAAAAAAGCAAAAGCTGAAGTTTCCTGTCCCTTTGCTCCAGCCACAGCTGCAGCATTCCTGGTGACTTCCCGTGCCCAAGGACACACCATGGAGTGCAGCCACAGCTCCCGGGAACTGTCACAAAACACAAAACCAGTGCATCCAATACAAAACCTAACACTTCCTACACGTGGCAACTTAGTAGTAACACCATCTCATACAAGGCAAACTGTTAGAAAACAGATATTTCTCTTACTCTCATAGAAGAGAGCACTGAGGTAACTAATACAGAAGGCAGCCAAAGTTTTACTTTATTTACCAAAAAAAGTCACACAGGTCTAAAATTATGTATGTAAATAAATCCAGTTGTGCTTGATTAACACAGCCAAATGGGATTCATTCAAACCAATACCTTTAATGTGTCAACTCCAATAACAGTAAATCTGATCTGCAGTGATTCAAAGGAACTCTGTTTCAACTTGGAGATTCTGGCAGGGCTGACCCTCAGCAAAGCCCCCTCATTCAGGGCTGGAAGAGCCCCTCCTAACCACAGGTATGCCAGTAGTTCCTTAAATAAATTGTATTTCATCTTCAACATCAACGCCGATCCATCTGATACTCCCATACTCCCAGAAAGGTTCCAATATAACTCCTTCTGCTTTTAATACTTAAAATTAATTTAAAAGAAATGGGGCTGGATTATTAAAGCAGAAAATATTTACACCAAGAGCAGTTCAGAAGTACAAACACGCTGAGAAACGTGCAGGAGCCCCTTGGGTAAGGCTGAGATGCACCAGCAGCCTGCAGCAGCACCCCTGGCTCTTCTGGTGCCTCTCCCCCAGGAGCTGCCTGCCCCAGCACCACAGAACAGCAGCACCCGAGCCCCGACACCTGGCTCACAGGGTGCACCTCACAGGAAGGCGCTGCCTTCTTCCAACATGGCAGCAGTTTTAACGCCCCTCCGCCAAGTCAGGGGCACACAGCGCTCACACGGCTCCCATGGGGGATGCTTCCCAACACACAGCACTGCTGCAGTGAGCCTGACACGATGTCGGGGCAGCCCACCAACCAGGGGATCATCAGCACAGACTCTCCTCTCTTCTACTACTGGGAAGGAAAGAGAAACCTCACCTACCTCACCTTTCAACACACTGATTTTTATTTTTGTTCTTTATTGCAACGGTTCACACCCATGACACAATTAGGAGTGGCTGAAATTCATGAATTAATCACCAGATGAATTAGCAGAACTTAAAGCAGTAAGAACACATCAAAACGTAACGTATTAACTAATGCTGACAACCACACTGCTTAATTATTTATTCCAACAGCTACAGTGCACCGATCTGCAGCATATTTAGTGAACAAAGCCTTGAGAGACCGAAACGTGCTGCAGCTTCTCCTATGTGAGCCACACATCAGAAGGTGAGGAAGGGAGGGCAGCCACCACAAAGCATCACCGAATCACAGAATTGCTCAGGTTGGAAAAGACCTTCAAGATCATCGAGTCCAACCACAACCAAACCACCCAAAGAACCCTCTGCTAAATCACATCCCTGAGCGCCACATGCAGGGGCGGTGACTCAACCACCTCCCCGGGCAGCCTTTTCCAAAAACCCTTTCTGTAAAGTTGTTTTTCCTGATATCCAACCTAAACTTCAGCTGGCACAACTTGAGCCCATTTCCCCTCCTCCTGTCACCAGTGAGAAGAGACCAGCCCCGCTCTGCTGCAATCACCGTTCAGATATTTGAAGAGAGCAATAAGGTTTCCCCTCAGCCTCCTTCTCCCCAGACTGAACAGCCCCAGTTTCTTCAGTCTCTCCTCATAGGACACATTCTCCAAGCCCCAAAATGCTACGGAGCTCTGCTGTTAATTAGCAATACGAAAATCCTGCACAAGAAGTCCTGCAATTACCCACTCCATGATACCACTGCTGAACAGTTTGCCTCCTGCTACCCACGCGCAGGGTTGGATCCCCTGCCCGCCAGCAGCACGCCCTGCAGGCACTGCAGCCCCATCCCGGCTGCTCCCACCGCCCAGGGCCACACAAGTCCTGTGCTGGAACTGAAGAGCAGTCCGTGCAGTTACCAGGATAACTGTCCAATTTTAAGCTCATGTTTGAGCCAAAGGTTCACTAAAACACCTCTGAGACTCCAAGGCCGAGCTGGGATAAATCAGAACTGTTTGAAGCCTCGCTGTGCTTCAGCAGACAGGGCTCCCAGCAGGATGCTGCACGGGCTGGTGCCTCCAGCAGCTCAGTGTGGTTCTGGAAGCCAACAGTGGCACTGCAAAGCATGCAGTATGTACCAACTAACGGGGTGGGGAGCAAGATGAGAAGCATTACAGTATAGTTAAGGCCACAGAAAAGACAGTCAATAAATAAACAATGATGGTTTTTAAAAAATAAGGAAGCAAGCAGGTACCAGACAGTGTTCAAAGGTTGCAAACTGAGAGGACAGAAGGAAGAGCCCACCCAATACCCAACCCCTCTGTACGTGCTGTTATGCAGCCACAACCCGCCCTTATAAACCAGAGTCACTCACTGAGAAGAGGAACAGAAGATGACATTTCAGGAGTTGTACCAACTGCTGACAGCAAAACAAGCAGAATGCATCCTGCCTGGAAAACGTGCAGTGCGACAGTGACGTCTGCTAAAAAGAAGCCATTAAGAGTTCATAATCCCCAGATTCCATGAATTCATGCAGGGAGAATGTTTCTTTGATCTCTACTCATAACACCCTCCATACTGCTTTACTAACCCTACCACCCTAAGTCCCTGCATGGCCACGGGGACAAGGAAACAGGGTTACTGAAGCTCAGCTGCCCGGAGCTAACAGCCCTTGGAAGCAGCCCACGTTGCCTACTAACTGCTGCTGTGAGCACAGTGTGCATAAGATACATTAGATAAATAAAACTAATTAACCTTGGTCTTGGGATTCCCACTTCTCTGTGCACAGCATTTGGAAAAGCAGTTGCACATAAGCTCCCTCTCAGCCACTTTCAGACCCCTCCATGGCCCGCAGCTAAAGCTGAAGGTTCCTTCTGCCCAACATTGTGATACCACCTCAATATAAAGAAAGGCTGAAAAAGTATTTCATTTTTTTAAGGCAAAGAAAGCATAGAAACCATCAGTGTCCACAGGCAGTCTCCAGGGCAATAACTGCTGTTTCAGCGTGGTACTGCATGTACCGTACTGGCGACAGGCTCAGCACTCCCACACACACTTCTGCCTAAGACATTGATACCTAGAAGATTTTTCAAGTTACTAGGAACTCTTTCCCATCTTACTATGAGATCTGGGAGTCCATTACTGGTTAAATAGAGGCTTTGCTCTCACCATTCATATACAGGCACATTCCTGCACTTACTCGCTGAAACAAATGCAGATCTGCACAGATTACAGACCAGCACTGCTGTAGCTCCTACACTGGCTGTGCAGGCCTTACGGGGCATTTAACCCCACAGCACAGCCCTGCTGATGACTTCATTTAGCACCACACCACTGAACAGGGAACTTTCCAAACTGCAGCACCTCCTCAGGGAGAACACTGCTATCCACCTGCAGGACCACTGGCTGCACCACAGTCTCCCTTCTCTTAAAAAATCTGTCCAAGTCTGCAGTAAGCCTACAGCAGCTCCAACGGGAGCTGCCCCATCTCCAAAACTACATTTCACAGGCTCCACTTGCAGTGACAGGACTTCAAGCATCCCAGTCATGAGATGCGTGCTGTCTGCACAAGGGCACATTACTGCTGGGTGTGGTACTCTGATCAGCTGCCTTGTCCTTGAATGTTCTCTGTGTTAAGCACTGAAGGAGATGAAAGCATCCAAAAGCACAGCACACACACACACGGCATCAGGAGAGCGAAGAGCTGTTAGGCACCCCACCTCCCTCTCCATACATCATAATGCATGTTCTTCCTTTACACGCGCGTTATTTCTTAAGTCACACCAGAAACAAGTTACTGTTCCCTCCCTGCTGCCATCAAACCCACTCACACACCTCGCAGTGGGAGAACGGGGGAAGCCCACGATGCAGTGCCACCCAAGGAAAGAGCAATGCTGATGTGCAGCGCATGGACAAGCACAAAGCTCCTGCAGCTGCCAAGCCCAGCTGGCATCAAACACTTTTTTTTTTTTGCTCAATAATTCCCTGCATTTACTAAAATTTCAGGCCATCCAAGCCTGCAGTTACCCAAAGTCCTGAGGATGGTCACAACCCCAGGCAATATAGGGAACTCCTCCTTCTGTGACGTTACCTCTCTGAAGGCAAGGCCAGGCCCTGTCCATGCAGGATGATGCCAGCACTGCCTGAGGCCTTCCCCAGCACAGCACAGCGCTGCCCAGCTGGGCAAAGCTCTGCACAGCCAGCAGCAGCCTTTGGGGCACAGCCACACAAACAACAGAGGAAACATCCACACAGACACTGTAGGTGTTTGTGGTCAACTACCAGGGCTAGAACGACCACAGTAACCCCACTGAAGTCAGAGAGGGTGCAGCACCGTTTGCTCCCTTTATGTAAGGGCCAGTCTGTAACACCTGAGCAGCAGCAATGCTGCACCTCTGCCCATGTTCACCTGCCCCCAGGGCTCCATTTTCCCCACAATGCAGTCCCAAATGACCAAGAGTGGCACAATTAATCCTTCTGATGTTGAGGCATTTTAGGAGAAACTTCACCTGCCTCTCATTTATCCTCTTGTGTAATGGTTTATTTAAGCTTCAGACTGTAACCCTTCTGTATCTCAAAAAAAAACTTACAAAGTTAAAGGCAGACCCACAATGAATGCCAGCGTTCTCTAGAACCCTTCTGCTGATTTCAGCAGAGCCAGAACCCCACCTCCACGACAAACCAACACCCGCACTGCAGCACACTCAGCTCACAGGCCCTTACCCAGAGCTGCACAGCCCTTCTCCATGGCTGTGGGCAGCAGCACAGACCATTCTGTGCACCCACACAGCTCCTCAGCACTGCGCTTCTGAAGGCTGGGAGCTCAGAAACAAACCGCAAGGGAGAACCTTTGCTATCTTAACCATTCATGCCCAAAGAGATCTAGGAAGTCCACAGGGTTCTCACAAGAGATGTACAGGTCAAGAATCTCAGAATTAGATGATACAAATTGATACTGTATTTGTACCACTATGGCGTATGTCAGCACGGGAAGAAAAACACATTTCTGCACATTTGCTCATGATCCAAGGAGAGGCAGGGCTGCCCCAAAGCCGGGAGGCTCAGCAGAAGGCAGCTCCATGGGCACAGCACCGTCACCACACAGCGCCCACTGCCTGCCCCCTGCCCAAAGCTGCCTCTCCTGTAAGTCCTTCTGAGAGCTCGGGAGAATAAAGATCAACGGTGAGAAGAGACTCGCAGCCTCACCATCCGTTGCTTGTTTTTACTTTCTAAAGGTAGAGCTCAGAGGCGCTGCCAGCACAAGCGTGTTGGTACTCACCATCTGAAAATTAAAAATAGCACCATGAGAAGAGAAAGCTTTTTCTTCTCTTTTCTATCTGCTTCATTTCTCCTCTAAATGTACTTTGTACATTGTTAGTTAGGTATAATATGTGTGGGATTTATTATTGAGGTTGCCATGGTTTTTCATTTTTAATAAGCCTTGAGACTTTATAATCTAACAAACACGTTCATAATTGCTACATCTCCTATTCCTCCCTTCCCTCCACCCCAAAGCCCTTCAAAAATTACTAATGGTAAAAACCAGTGATCTGACAGACAATAACGCATTCCACTAAAAGAGATGGCAAACAGCAGCTTCAGAAAGCAGGAGGAGAAAAATCAGAACCCTGGAAGTTGGGCAGGGATTCCACGTCCTTGCACCTGTTCCCAGCACCTGAGGTCAGCAGGCTGCTCGGTCCCAGCGGGTGCACAATCCCCCGGACGCACACCGACCAGGCAGCGTGACAGCAGAGCAGCGCTTGCCAAACCTGCAGTGGAAAGGAGCTCAGCGCCCACCCGACCGTAAGAACACATCTCCACAGAGCACCGTGCTGCCTTCAGCCATTCACTGCCCCTCACCTCCACCTACCTCCTGACACTGCTGAAACAGCTCAGGGTGCAGAAATCACCAGCCCTGAAACGAACAGCTCTTCACAGCAAGCCCACACCAAGGCAGCGCGGCTCCTGTCTCCCAGGGCATAAGGAAAGAGATTTGTGCCATGCTTGCTGCCACGTAAGAATAACATGGCTAAGAATTCCACACAATGTCAGTGACCCACACGGTGCCCACAGGACATCCACACCACAGCTGGCACCAGACCCCCTTCCAGCTTCTGGAGCCCCAGCTCCCACTGGTTGGGCTCAACCTCTCCGCCAGGAGCAGGAGCACAGTGCAGGGATCCCTGGCAATGACAGGCAGCTGCAGCCCTGCTGTGATGCTGCAGGTTACAGAGCCCAAGCACTACTGTGGGATTTGGCAGAAATCCACAAGAATTCTCAAACTTCTGTGGTATGAATTGATTGGAATCAACTGGAATTGGCATGCTGTGAAACAAACTTTTGATGCCAGCTTCCCACGTTAACTGTCTGAGGGTTCAGACAGACCAGCGGCTCTTTCTCTCCGATAAACCCTTCCAAATGACAGAAAACGTCAATCTAGGAACTTGCACCCAACACTGCGCTGTGATCAGAAATGGCTGATTTCTGAGGAAAAGCCATCAGCACGTCGTTGTGAATCCAGGGCTGAGCAGTGCTGCAGGGACGCCGTGCCACCCCAGCTGCACACTGCAGGGCTGCACTGCTGCCCACTGCAGCCATCACTGCACGGCGCTCAGTGCAACACTGCATCTTCACCACACCTGGTGTTCTTCTATACACAAAGCGTGGTGCACCTTTTGCTACAGCAATCTCCCAAATTAATGGAAAGCTCCCGCTCCAAAGCACTAAAATGCCACAGTACTTCACAGCCAAGCATGCAAACATCACATTAAGCAAGAAAGAAGTTTCATTCAGAATCACAGCACGTTAAAATCACTACTGCATTCTTTGGGTGATGGCACGTCAAAGAGTTGATGAATAAATAGACACCTGGACTAAAGACAAGGCTGCCCACATCACATTTACAGACATTCTCCCCCTGAAAGCACTGAAAATAACACCTTGGGTAGGGCTGTTTTCTTTACATCACCCTTTATATGGAGAGTTTGAAACACTGCAGAATCCAAGGACTCTCACATGTTCACATCATGGCAGCAGGACATCCTTCAAGAAAAGCAGACAGCGTTGACAGACTTAATAGCACACTTTTCACAGCTGACAACATCAGGACCGTAGCTGTTTTGTTTGAATTTTGGATTAAACTGTTTCCATTTCTCATTTCTATTCAAATCAGTTATTGCTTCGAGTTTTAAAGTCAATCTGGTGAAGCTGATGTGAGCCAGGATCTCGCTGAAGCTGCACGGTCTGAAGGCACATCAGCAGTAACAGCAGTTCTGTGTTAAACCACTGCTCAGCTGCTTCTTGGTAACTGATTGATGGCAATCCCATCACTGCAGCGCCTCCCGCTCTCTCACTTTACAATGCAATTTCCACAGCCAAATTCCATTTCAAAGTTGAATGACTGAAATTGTAGTTATTTAAAATGCTTTTGTGTGTGATTAATTATCACTTTAAATTAGAAACTCCAGATACCAGTAATGACCAAAAAGAAAATGCTAGCTAGAAACATGCTAAAGCTTTGCAGGAAAGTCAGTAGGCACAGCCTTGTCTCCAAATCCCTTCACATTGCTCTGTTTATTAAAACAACTCACAAACAGCAAACATTTTCAGAGCATCAGCAATGCTGCAGTGCTTATATACACTCCCCAAACAGGCTGTCCTCCACACTGCACACCCACTTCTGAGAAAACATACTGAAATGCAATGCAGGGAAGTGAACGGGAGAGAAAGCGTGAATGAATCTGTACAGAATGCCACTCACAGCTATTTAATGCAGCTCAGACACAACACACTCCTGTGAGCAGCACCCAAACCGACAGCAGCGAGCAGGAAGGTGCTCTGACTGGGGGCCTGGAGCCAAGTCTTGGTTTTGTGTTGATGGAAGGGGAGCAGAACCCCTCAGCACCACCATGTGGGAGGTGGGCAGCTGTGGCACCATGCAGCCATTCCCTCCAGCTCGGAGCTGAGCTCACACAGCACTGCCCAGCTCTCACAGCTCTGGGTACGGAGCACAAGCAGCTCCCCGTGCCCTGCGTGGTGACAGAGGCACATTTCAGTGACTCACACTGCTCTTCATGCTGCACAGCCTGAACAGGACCTCACTTGGCACTGCTTCCTTCAAGGTAATTTGCGAGACATTTGCCTAACTAGTTCTCTAGTCGTTCTCAGAACGCCACTAACCATACGACACGAGCTTTTCCAGGAACAATTTATTCCCCCTTATCTAGGACATAGTTTCATCACACAGCAGAAGCTTGAAATAACAGTTACATAAAGAACATTTCTGGGACGTGCAGAAATCTTGTGTCAGTAGAAGGTAGGTGGGGAAACCTGCAGCTGGGGCACGCAGGAGCTGAGCACACCACAGAGCTCCACCACTGCGTGCCTCCAGGCTGTGCACAGCAGTCCAACAGCACAACGGGTCTCTGACACGCAGAGATGGGGTAAATGGGACACAGAACACGGCACAGTACTTTAAAAAACGCATTTAAGATGCACCAAAGACAAAAACTAAAGGCACATCGTGGCGAGGAATTACAGCCCAGCCAGCTTCCCAGGCCCGGGATGAGAGCTCTGCCCACACGCTGCATTCCAACCTGATCAGTTCTGTGATGGCCTGCAGGAAAGCACCCTGCTCCACACACCAGAGGCGCTGCTATTGTAGCTGCTGATCCCACCTTAGCAGACACAGCCTGTGCCACACGAGGCTCATGCCGGGAGCTTCCACCTTCCTGTCATTCACACCGGGTTCTTCATTCATAAACCTACTGGAAAATCTCCCTCCAATCTCACTGCCTGCTTTCTCAGAGCCCAGGCCAAACTGCCATTGACCTTCCCAGCAGCCAACTGCACCTCAGCACTACGGATTTCCTCCTCGTTTCCGCAGGATGCTCACACCTTTCCATAACATCACACTGCCAAAGGAAGCGTCCCACTGCTTCCCCGACTCCACAGCCACTAAAAATAACACAGCCCTTCGGTGCTTTCAGTTCTATTCAGTACTCTGGTAGATTCTTCAGTCATTTCCTACTGCACAACCACCACGTTCCGCTGACTTCTTGGATTTCTCATACAGCACACAGTTAACGTGGGAAGGCTGTGGTGTTCCCTTCCTTGCTGCGATCCTCCCTTTGCACAGCCATGACATTAAGCACACGAAGCCCAGAAATCCCACCAGCCACCAGGATGGGCTCACACAGCCCATCAGCACTGGGAGTCTCACAGCAGGAATTCCTATCACTCGTGGAATTTCTGATCTATAATCTACACACCTATAGGAATCACATATTGCAGCAAAGTTGTGCATCGCATTGCCAATTCAGAAAATCCAGCTGGCCACAGAGCAGCACGGGCTGCCCTGCACAGCAGCCAGGAGCCCCACAGCATCAGAGCCCAAGAGGCGGAAGGCAGAGGCAGCACAGCTGGTGTCAGACACACCTGCAGCAGCCATGGGAGCAGGGCTCTCACTGACAGCTCTTCGGCTGCTTGAGTGTCTCCATGGAAACTTCCATCCTTCAGAAATTCTAATATGCAGCTTTGCACTTACTGCGCTTTGCACTCCACGTAAGACACCAACAGAACTGAGAGCACTGCAATATCTGCTCCATTAGTCAGGCCTGCTTCAGCTGGGAGGTGCATTAGAGAAGGAAAAGCTCCCTGCACTCCTCACCTTACAGCAAACCGCTCCGAGGCACACAGCAGTGGTTTCTGCTTTACACACTTTGCCAACAGCATTTGTTACTCCGTAGCATGGCCGTAAGCTCTGCAGGACAGAAGCTCTCTATAAAATGAAGACAACAGGTTAATTCGGGTCTAAACAAACAGAAACCAAACAACACAGCAGATAAGACACTGTTCAAGAACTCATTTTCCTTACTTTCATTTCTGTGCTGCCTTTTATAATTCAAACCAAGCTGCAGTGCCAGAAAATGGCAGACATGTCTGTGGAAGCAAGACATGCAACATGGGATTCTACTGAAGGGAAAAGACCACCACGAAACAAAGACCAAAACACTCCTGGCCACCTCTCAGAAGGGAGCAGAAGGGGCAGAGGCGAAACAGAACCAAGCAGGGAGCACCAACCAGCCACATTCTGGGGCCTCCGCAATCCCGTTCACCTTGTCTCTTCTGGAAAAAGCAGAAGGAACTGCTCCTGAGTCGTGGCATGAGCAAAAGGCTCAGCCACCTACAGCTCGACCCTCCCTTACACGCAGAAGGCAAGTCCCAGCTCTCTGCTAACACAAATACGGAGCACAGACATTCAAGTGTTTGGAAAGCACAGCCCACCTTGGCGAGGATTCACACGGACGAGGAGCAGTGATTTACCTGAACCAGGAGCCCAGAATGGCCGACCAGCACCCTACCTGCAGGGTGCCAGATCCCACGCCTCTTACAGCACAGCACTGGGTATTTCCATTCCATCACTTCTTTTTAACATCTCTGAACACCACTGCGATGCCCAGAACATCATTAAGGGGGAGGAAAAATAAAACAAAAGCCAGACCTGGGCTCTGAAAAGTCAAGGCTTAAACCTGAGAACACTTCCATCTCTTAGCATTACACAAAAAGTAAGTATGCAGAAAGACAAAGTAAGAGAACTCAAAAGGAAATGGAAGAGAACAATTCACAAGACTTGGAAAATTAGCTTGACTGCAGAGTCTGCGAGTTAAGAGTGAAAGTGACAACTCAGGGTAAAGTCAAAAGACTCAGGCACTCCAGAATTCTGACAGGCTTTCAGGCACCTCAGCCTGCTCCTGTGCAGCAGGCAGTGAATATTTCATGCTGTTCATTCTGAGGATTTCTACTGGGGAGTCAGGCCTGCCTGGTCAGTTAAAAAACAAATCAACAGTTGGGAAAGAAAAAAAAATAAAGTAGTAGTATGTATGATCATAAGCATTCACAAGGAAGCAATCCCACAACACCAACAGTGCCATGAGCTCCTGCAGGCGCCAGGCCCACGCCTGCCCTCAGCCCTCCGCCTGCTCAAGCACCAGGAAAGCTTCCTGGGAGCATCGGGGCTGCTTGTGCCAATTGTGGACATTTAGCATCCTCAGCAAGCAGCTGTCAAATCATTCACAGACAAAAAAGAATCCAAAAGACAGAGCAAAAAGATGAAAAATATGAACAACTTCTCATTTTGGCTAAAATGATGACAAGATGCAACATCTGATGATGTCTCATCATCCCTGAGCACAGTGCTCTGCACTGCTCTTCTCTATGGAACTGCTCCTGAGCTGCCAGCAGTGCTGCCGTGCTGTGGGCAGTCAAACTTCATTCATACCCTTCTATAAACAACCTAACAACAAATTACTGCTTCATTTCCATCCCACCTCAGCAACTCCTGCAAAACACCTCTCAAAGTACACAGAGATCTGCAAAGCCTCCAAGAGAAAAATACCACCCTTGTTAGAAAAAAATGTGAGTTTTATTCTTTGCTAAACAAAGCATTACAATCCCTGCAAGGGATGGGTATAAGTTTTGAGAAGAGAGGAACGGGGCCAGTGCCTCCCATGGTACGACTGCCATAGGGCAGGCACAGCACAAAGCCCACTGCTACCAATGCCCGGCCAGGAAGAGACAGCTATCAGGAATTCTGAGCCGGCACAACAAAAGCTCAGATCGGGGATTCTTAGAACAAAGCTTTAGATCAGAAAGCCTGGTCTACAAGAACCTGGAAAACAGCCTGATTAAAATCTACCCATACCTGCACCTACAAGGCTCCAAGGCACCCAGCAGCAGTCATAACAGCAGCGCTTCCCACCCGCACAGAAGAGTCACACGGACGTTTCCCCCAGCCTTAGTAAAGCTGCCCTCTGGTACAACGGTTTGTAACAGCACACAGCTGAGCCGGACCGAGTCGCTGCCCTGCAGCAGCGCTGCGCCCAGCACAGCGGGACGGCTGGAATGCTCTGTTAGTGCAGCAAGCCTAAGGAACTGAAGCAAGGACTGCACAGCAACAGTAAGGCACTGACAGCTCTGGGGAGTACTGGCAAACAGAGCCGGCACTGCTTTACAACGGGTTTTTGGTTTTTTTAAACGTTTTTACAATGCCTTCTCTGTCTCTTCATTTGCTTGTTTAAGCTGTGAGCAGAATGCACAGATACACAACACAGAGCTAATTGCTGATCAGCCTCTTCCAAAATGCTTATCTTCACACTGGGCAATAGCATGCAGCCCTCCACACACGTGCTGTTGTTGATGGAAGCAAACAACTCGCAGTAAATGGCAGAGCCTCTTCATTCATTTATCTGGAACGACTACAGCAAACATCTAAGCGCAGTTATCTTGATTAGATGTTCCCAAGCAATCATCCCCCTTTTCAAGGTGTTTACAATTCACATTTAGATGCAGCACAGATCACACACTGCACTTCTTCGGATCTCCTGGCTGCATAAGCACAACCCTCACTTGCCTCCATTAAGAGTTGTGATATTAAAAAAGAGAAATAATTCCAACATTTGCTGTGACACCCGGCCAGCAGCCTGATTTCACAGAGAGCACTGCAGAGCATTCCAGATCAACGCCAGAGAACAACAAAAGGAGCAGAAGAGGTGCACGATGCCAACACGCCCAAGGCCACGTGCCACACACACCACAGTTCCCATTCCCAAATCAGAATCCACAAGCAGCAAAGCTCCGTCTTTTAGGGGAGCTCTTACACCACCTGGAGTTATTCACGCCAAGCACTTCCCACAAGAACCCAGCTACAGCCGCAGAGGTCGGGGAGCTCCGCCGCACAGACACACCGCTGGCAGGACAGCAGGCGGAGCAGCACAACCCGAGCCCTGTGCAGACCCGGCTCCCCACAGCCGCCCACCGCCCTCCTCCCCAGCACCCAACGCCTGCCGCCCGGCTGGCACAGCGCCCTGCAGGGTCTGGGAAGAGCCCAGCGAGGGCCACAAAGAGGCCGAAGGGCCTGGAGCCGCTCCCTTATAAGGAAAGGCTGAGCGACCTGGGTCTGTTCGGCCTCAAGAAAAGACGACTCAGAGGGGAATAAGATCAGCGTCCATCAACACCTAAGGTGCCGGAGGCAAAGGGACGAGGCCAGACCACTTCTAGCAGTGCAGGCAACGGGACGAGGGGAAACGGCCACAAGCCGAAGCATAAAGGCGTGTGAGAACTTCAGCGAGGTGACGGCGCGCCGGGATGGGCCGCAATCGAGGCGTGCGCCTTCCTCCGGAGAGCCCGCAACCAGCGCTGACAGCCAGCCGTGCGGCAGGGGCGACACCGCGATACAGCGATGCACGCGGCTCCTCCCAGCCCCCCAGTTCTGTGATTCCGCTCCTCGCCGCCGCAGCACGACTGCGGTAACGCGATTTAAGGGCGCTCGAGGCAAACTCTCGGTAACGGGACGCTGACGGCCAGGCTGCCCGGAGTTCTCAGCCGCACACAGCGAGTGGAGCGAGCGGCCACCGCCGGCAGGGCACGGAGCAACGCTCACAGCGGGCGGCCAGAGCCGGAGCGCCGCCAAAGACTGCGGGGACCGGGAGCCAGGATAACCCCAAACCCGGCACCGCCCCGGCCAGCCACCCTCAGCACGGGCACCTCCTCGCCTCCTCACCTCCTCGCCTCCTCACCCGCGCAGCCGCCCGAGCGCCGCCTCCGCCGTCCGACAGCCGCGCTGGGACGGAGCTCCCGCTCGCACCCAAGGCCAGCGCCGGGCTCACGGCTCCGCTCAGCCGCGCCACGCTGCACGCCCCACGCCGAACTCTCGAGAAGGCCGGCGGCTTTCGCACCTCGGCCTGGCACCGCCCCGAGCCCCGCGAGCACCAATCACCGCGCGCCGCGGGAGGCCGGGCCAATGGGAGCGCCGGCCCGACGCGCGGCTGTGCTTGGCGGGGCGCTGCAGCTGCGCAGTGTTGGCGGTGCTGGGCTCGGGGCGCAGCTGTGCGGGTTGCGCACCAGGAGGGCGCGGAGTGCGCTGCAGGAGCTGCACGGCGCGAGGCGGAGCGTGTGCTCGTCGTGCCGCGGGATGCCTGGCGTTGGTCGCTGCTTTTTCAGAGGATGCCGTTCCTGTTTCCATAGTGAGATCTTCTCCCGCTTTTCCTCACGACGCTGCCGCGGGATCATTAATTTGTTTGCTGCTGGTTTACGTTGGTGGCACAACTCCCCCCCGCCCCATGGATTACAGACTGACAGCAAAGCTGGTTCGTGCTGTGACCCGCACGCACACCGTCAGGCCGCGCCCGTTTTGCTCTCTGAAGCCTTCGCTGACCTTCGCTACTGCTGACACGGATCCCAAGCGAGCAGCAGCGGCGCACAGCGGCTCTCTGTCCCGGCTCGCGCTGCCCCACGAGGGCACCGTTAGCGGTGCGCCGCCTCAGCGCTGCCAGGGAGCACGAAAACACGTGCGGCAGCTCATAAAGGAGCTGTGATTAGTTTTTAAGTAATTAAGTGACACCGTAGGAAATCCATTTTCCCAGGAGGTAGACTTGTTTGCTTCCAGCCTGGTTTTCTGTACACACTGCTAACAGCACGGTGACCCACGTGCTTTAGGGCTAAAAACGATACTGATAATTTAGAGATATTCCAGAGGAATACGGAGATTCGGACTTACCCTGCACACCAGCAGGTTTTCCCTAACTGCGGGGTGTTTCTAGCAGCTGTTTCCCCTTTCTGTCCACCATTTATTCCTGGGGGGAAAAAAAAAGAAAAAAAAACAAACCTCCTTTTTCAAAATGCACAACGGATGAAATAAAGTTAATGATTCAGTTTGTGCTTTCGCTTTGGCCTTCTGTTACCCTAATGCCAAGTCTGCAGGGAGGGGTGCAAAGCTGGAGCTCTGGGGTCCCTCTGAGCACACAGCACTGCTCGCAGCCCAGCTCTGCACACTGCTTCTGTGCCTCTCACATTTCTTTATCGCTTTGAATCAGCTTCTCTTTGTTTTATTTCTTCCTGCTCAGATCTCCAAAGGATTCCGATTTGGATATTTTCTGATCACCTTTCCTACTTCCTCCTTCAAATTATTCATGCCTGATACAGCTGCTACCCCAAATCCATTCACTGCCCCTCACCTGACCCTCAGGCTTCGCTCATCCTGGCTGGCTGTTGGTTAACACCCCCTGTCCTTTTACTGACCCGAGCTCGTAGCCTCAATCAGCTATGACTGCTTTCTCCACTTACAGCCACTAGCTAATTCACACCCTGTTCTTTGACCTCATCTCTCAAAAATTTTTCCTCCTGAACTGTATTGCCAAAATCATCCACACTTGCACTATTTCTTTTGCCCCATTTCATGCAACTCTCTCCCAGCGTGAACCTTGTCCACACCATCTCTCCTCCTTCAGAGCATCTGAAATGCAGCTGCAGAATCCCTGCAGTCTGGGCAGTCCGACCACCAGCCTCACAGGGCTGCATGTTCCAGCACAGCTCTGGGGGAGAGCTGGAAAAGGAAAGGAAAAACCACTAGAAGCTCTTGGAGTTTCTTCAGGAAAACAGAAGGAAAACTCTTTCCATGAAATGGGTGTTTCACTTCATTTTTAAAATCTTTTTTTAATTAAACTCAGCCCAGTTTCTGAAAGAAAATACAAAAATACGTAATGGAATGAAATTATGAATGAACACTGAAATTAAGTGTTAGCTTTTAAAAATATTCCTCAGCCAAACTGTTTGTTTAATTGAGCTTAACCCGAACACAACTCTTATTGTTGAGCAAAGTGTTGACATCCAAGAACATCCATCCAGAGACCGACTCTATGAGGATGGCTGCTGTGGTTTTTGCCCTGAATGCACTCACATGAGAACCTACGGGAGTCAGGCACAGATGAGAGCACACTGAATTCTCATCTTAAGGCATTCAAATTTCACTTGCAATGGGAGGTTGGAGAAGAAAGAGGTACGGTGTTCGGGTCTCCTCACTGCTGGGCTATTAGGAGCAGCTGTAATAACTGTTTCATAAGTGTTTCATCAAGGGGAGCAACTATAGCAGATCCTCTTGTGGTTCTTCCCCAAGGAACTGTTGATTTTAAACTAATTTGCAGTTCCTCTTCCACTTTTCATGCCGTTTAGCATGTATTATTACAGCGGCTGCCTGTCTGTGTTTACGTATCGGTCAGCGGAGGTGTTCTGTTACTGCACAGCCTGCAATAACCATGGGTTATGGCAATAACCTCCAGGTGCTGGTTTGGCTGCGGGGACTTGGCAGCACCCGCTGATTCCATCTCCTGCCACTTAGCCTCTGCTGCCGCTGCTCAGCCATGCTGGAAGCTGCAAAAGGAAGAATCCGACAGAGCCATTGCCTGGTAATTGTTGTGAGGCCACACGCAGCCCCCAGATGCAGCCTTTGCCTGTCGTGTAGCTGTCTTCACCTGTAATTTTAGAAGAATGAAGCTGTCTGGAAGAGGCTCTCATACACTGAAATCAGTTTTAGAATTTTTTTCGTTCATGTCAACCATATTTAGCCTTGCAAACACTGCACCACTCCTCAAGTTTTATCTTCAGCCCTGGGCTGTCTAGGGAGGCACATCAGCCTTCCTAAGCTTAACATAACACCTAAATAAAGCCTATGCATGAAAGAAATGCTTTTCTTTTTTCGTATTTGACTCAAGGACTATTTCAGTCTGCTCTGCATTCTTCCTGATAAGCCATCTTTGTGTTTGCCCTAACCAGATGCACCAACAGCAATTGGAGCTTTTTGGATGTTTCCCAGCTATTCCTTGTGGTTGCCATTGAGTGGAAGGCTGCTTCCTTTTTGCAGTTCTCTGACATTTCTGGAGGCCGAGAACGACTTGCAGTGGGCAGTCCTTTATAAAGCTCTGTGCAACTCTCACTTTTATCTTCAGTGGCACAGAAGCTTCCCAACAGCATTTTATTACATCTCCAGCCTGAAGCTGTTAATTTATACTACTAGCTACTCCTATATCGTGCCTTATGAACACCGGAATGATAAGTGCTTTCACTTTTTAATTACATGAGTCTCAATGGGAAAAATAAAATATTTTGACCCCTGGAAGATTGATGTAAAATATGCTTTTCCCTGCTCCCTGCTTTACAAGGCAAGTGTACTTCAGCAATTGCTCCATTAAACTTCCAAGAGGCAAAGAAAATCATTGTGCTGATATGCTTAATCACTGCCCATACATCTCTAAGCACACATGGTTGCCATTACATCTGGAAAGCAAACGTCCCTGAACATCATCGCATACAACAACGTTTTTGGCTGGGGACACACAGATGACAGCATTGCTTCAGCACAGCTCACAGGCAGAGGAGCAGCAGCAGGACGAGCACAGCGCTGCCACTGGCCAGCCCTGCAGCCAGCCCAACCTTCTGCCCTGCACTGCTGCGCCTGGAAGGATTTCAGCAAGCTCAGCTTTGGAGAAAACATGGATTCAGTATTCCTCTAAGCCATCACTGCTGAGCTGATAAGAATGACTTTTTTCTTGAAAGAACTCAAGTTGCAGCTGATTCCTGATATGTTTCTGTCTCTGTATTACTTTGCCTGTCAGTATTACGTTCCCGAGTTGTGGAAAGTGTCTGCATTTCTTTAACTATTCCTACTTTCCTATTTCTAAGTGATTTTGAACTCAGGTTGACCCACGAGCCAGTATTTCATGGAGAAGCACACATAAATCACTATGCACGTCACTGCAGGAGCCACGTCAGCCTTAAGGTCCTGCTTTTTGTTCATCATTTACTTGGAGAAGAAAAAAATGGCCAGAGTTTGGTTCTACACGGATTATCCCCAACAACACTACAAATACTTACAGCAATGTTCACAATAAGCTGAAGAGGATTTTCCTTTGCATGTGAAGGAACACTCCCTGCAGAACCACCTCACGTAAAATCACTGTCCCTCCTGCTCACATTTTTAAGGATTATTGATACTCCTGTAAAAGAGACATAAATCAGGATGTTAGAATAACTCAGCATCATTTAAGTTAAATGACATTTAAGAAAAAAAATCAGGACGGTTTTCTCTGAGTTATAGTTTGACATCCTTACAACTAGAAGAGACCTTTTAGCTCCATGAGAACCAATAACACAAACTTTCTCCTTTGGAATGTTTAAGCTTCAGTAGGAAAAAAGTCCTGTTCAGAAGTGGCCCATTGGAAGCACTGCAGCTTGGGATTCCGTTAACCCCAAGCAGATCAAATCTCTATTTAGACACTCTTTAACAAAAACATACTTTGACTTGAAAAAGAAATTCCACTAATACTGTCAGTCTTCATACAAAAAGTCTAGCAACCTTTCATGACCTGTTATCTGTAATATGGAACAATGCTGTGTGCTATTCTCTCATATTCTCCTCCATCAGACCCATTACACTGAAGCAGGAATGTGAGCAAAGGAAGATGCATCGCAGCAGGCGCTGGGCTGTGACATCAGTGGGCTCGAGCAGCCTCCTGCCTTCTACACTTGGTTTTTGTAGAACGCCGTTTATTTATTTTACGGTGTGCTTAGTTTTTATTAAAGTGATTTTTCCATAAAGCTTTAAGCATAATAAACCAACCTCAATGAGCTTTTTTTGGCACTCACTGTGCACTTTGAAATAGCATTATTGTCTAGAGACTTTTATAACCTTTAAAACACTGTAGAAACAATTAAGCTTGCCTTCCTTAAAATGAAGTCTTTTTTGCTCCATTCAGCTCCGTGACTGCTGAGGTCTCAATTTCAAGACCACAAGTTTTGCTTTAAGCAATAATTAAAACTAAAACAACATAAAGGAACCTGTGCTCACTGACGGCTGCCTTTACCTCACTTGTTCCCTTTCTGTTTCTTCTGTGGTCGAAGGTGACGTTACAGCAATGGGTGCAGCTGATCTGTAGCAGCACGGTGTGATCCACCCGTGTCACTGAGAAGATGTCCCAGAGAGACCTGCAAGGACGCCTAGGTGTAAAACTCCCTTCTTCATTGGCGGTGCTCTGGGACGATCTGAGCCAGCCTTGAGCTGCTGGGCAGCCGCAGCCCCGGCACAGGAGGATCCCGGCTGCAGGCCCGGCAGCTCCCACTGCGAGGCACGGGCTGGGAGAACCCCTTTGGTCAGCTGTTCAGAATTAATTCCTGGATTCAGCTCAGGTGAGATCCTCCTACCGGAAGCGGCAAGAGTGGGCAACATTTGTCCTGAAGGGATCTGACTGATGAGAACCAGCAGCAGTGCAGTGAGCAGTCACCAGGGGCTGCAGGGCATTGCTGAGGTCTGAGCACCCACCAACCTCTTCTTTCCATAAGGCATTTTAATGTCCTGCCAGCTTAGCTCCTGAGCTGATACACTGCCTATGAATAAGAATTTAAACTATGTATTTTTCATTTACATGACGACAAGACACCTAGCAACCTCCTTAAAGGAAGTCTATGTGAACTACAAAAATCAAGGTATTGAAGCTGCCAAAACCCAGGCACATTCCAAGCCAGATAACAAGGCACATCACTTAAATCTGTGTAGTGGAAAGCACCAATCCTCCCCATCCCTGCTTCAGAAGGGATCACCTCTCCCTGTAGGCCCAGCGCATCACCCTGGCAGCTCCCAGCTGTTCACCACCCACAGGCAGCCATGGTGCCCGTCCTGCTGAGCTCACAGCCCTCACTCCGGGGCCCTTCACCCTTTAGAGGGAAACACCATTGTAATGAGCACTGCTGGAGATGAGGTAATGTATTTACCACTTCAGGAAGGAAGGTTTTCCTGTTTGTGTCTGAAGCGCACCGGAAACATCACCATTTGTGTACAGAACAATTATCTAGATGTGCTGCAGGGAAGTTGGGCTGGAGGAAACCCATGTGAACCAGAGCCTGCTGCAGCACTGTGCTCCTGCAGCATATGCTTGAGCACGGGGTTGTGGAGCTTCTGACACAGTCACACCAGTGGAAATGGCAAGAACTTGCTCCTATGGAGCGATCTGTGACCACAACAGAGAGATGCCAGTAAGTGGATCTGATTGGAACTGCAGTCCTTGCAGGTTGCTTGGTGGCAGTGTACAGCATCCTGGCTCTGCTGGAACTCAACTTGCAGAGCTGCACAGGGCTGGGCGGTGAGGGGGCTCTGAGCAAAGCTGGAGCCATGGAGCTGGGTGGGGAGCAGGGACTGGAGGGGCAGGGAAGGAGTCAGCAGCAAACAAAGCTGAGTTTGTTGGGCATTTTCTTTTCAATGGAAAAACAGAAGATGATGGGAAGAAATCACCATATTTACTGAAGTCGTGATGGAATATAGCTCTATAAATGGAGGAGAAAACACAGCCAACTAAGTGTAGAAGATGTGGGACATGCATTAGTCATGAGAAGATACCTCAAAGTTATGTATGTGTGAAATGAGCTTTGACAGAACTCACAAGGGAGAAAACTAGGGGATTAAAAACGCATCTAGAAAATAAATGATAGAAGAATTCATATGTGCCAGAGGAATACATGAAGGTGCTGCACTGAAAGCTCAGGAACTGCAGGTGCAGCCAAGCAAGAGACAACTACGGAAACATAGGAAAAAAATCAGTTAATCCTGGTCATGAACACACTGGGTATTTAAATGAAAAATTAAGAGAAAAGAAAGAAGCAAACACTTACTACAACCAAATGCCTATAATGACATACTTCAAGAACGTAAAATTTTCAGGTATTCAATGGGAGCAGTGAGAGAACTGGGCAGGTAAGGCTGCATGTTGAGGAAACCCCACTTTTTATATTCCAGTCTCGGCATCAAAGAAATCCAGCTGTTCTTCTAACAAAATGGAGAGAGAGCTTCTGAAGAGAGCTCCAGGCTGGCCAGCAGGGAGATGGGTGCTTAGGAGACAGGAATGAGCCATGCAGGAAAGAGAAGAAACAAGCAGTGAGCGATGGCAACAGAAGTGCTGGAAGTGTTGTGAAGTGAGAGGATGCACTGAGGACAGCAAAGCAGCAAGCTGAGTTAACTTGGGAAGAACAGTGCTGGGGGAGCCTCTTCATGTTGCTGGGAGAAAGAGGGAAAGGTGGCCGTAGCACTGAGCTGATGGGAGAGAAGTTACAAAATGCCACAGATTGTCTCAAAACTGATGACAATTGCACCAAAGAGGACAATCATCCTGAATGTAGGAGCAAGGGCAGAGGAACAGCAGCAATAAAGCAGACTGCATTTAGACAAGTGAGAATCAGAAGGCACATGCAGAGCCAGGAGGCTGCACACATCCCCGTTCAGAATGCCAGCAGAACTGGTCTGTAAATAACATCTCCAGACCTCCATGAGCAGGGGGGCTCGAGGGCACTTCACAATGCATCCACCGCATTTCTCAGGTGTTCTTGGAGACAGAGGAATGCCAGCAGTGCTGGCCAAGGCACAAGCAGGAGTGCAGCATGCTGGCCTTACGGCTTCTCCTCCAAAGACTCCAGCTGGAATAGATCCATAGAAAAACAGCAAGGATGACCATAAAACAGAGAGCCTCATTAGCCCCATGAGATGAAGAGGTACAGAAATGTGACTGGAGAAGAGGAGGCTCAGGGGAGACCTCATTGCTCTCTATAACTTCCTGAAGGGAGGCTGCAGTGAGCTGGGGGTCGGCCTCTTCTCTTGTGTCATTAGTGATAGGACCAGAGGGAATGGTTTCAAGCTACGACAGGGAAGATTCAGGCTGGACATGAGGAAGTATTACTTTTCAGAAAGGGTGGTCAGGCACTGGAATGGATGCCCAGGGAGGTGGTGGAGTCACCGAGCCTGGGGGTGTTCAAGGAAAGGCTGGATGTTGTGTTGAGGGACATGGTTTAGTGGGAGCTATTGGGAATAGGAGAACGGTTGGACTGGGTGATCTTTTAGGTCTTTTCCAACCTTGGTGATTCTATGATTCTATGATTCTATTCTATGCTGCTTCTGGGAGCCCACAGCAAGAGCCAGCACAGCGTGCAGGCTGCTGCACAGCACTGAGCCCAGCACGACCTACCAGTGGGCAGCCTATGGATTTCTGCATGTTTTCTTCACATTCTAGACTGAAGCTCTAGAATTCAGCAGTGCTCATAGCAAGACTCATCCGACTGCAAAGAGGAACCCATGGTTTACAGGAGATGCTCTCTGCAGCCACATGGCACGGGTTCACAAGCAAACCAAGGATTTTTCTCCTGAATGGTGGCTGCATGAAGGAGCCTCATTCAAATAGCTCCACCAACTTCACTGCCATAACAGCGTTCTTAAAACCAAATGGCCGGTTGTGATTCCAGAGCTGCAGCTCTGGAATTTTGCTTACAGACTGTCCATTTCCATAGCAGTCTCAGTCCCACATCAGTGCTGATGAGCAGCAGCCGCACGGTGCTTTATGTGCCACGCTGGGAAGAGGCAAGTGGGGCATCCACGTGGTCATGCACAGATAAGAAACTTGCTCCCTGGAACAGACGCTGTGCCACAGTAAGGCTTTCCAGGAAAGTTACCTTCTGTTCAGGAAACAGACTGAAGAGGAGCTGCATAAAACACGCTGCCCAACCCATCGGCACACGGAGCAGCTGCTCTTCCCCACCAATGGACCTCGGCCCTCCCAGCAGCTGGCAGGGTGCCTCACCTCTGCACAGACACAGTGTGCAACTACCAGGCACGTTGTGCTACAGTATGCAGAACACAACTTTTGTAGTAAAAGTAGCAAAGAACCCGTGGCTTACCTAACATCCTGCGTTGTGTTTAATGCCAGGAAGATATCTTCCAGTGAACTATTCTTTACATAACCCTCATAAATCAATATTTCTGCTATGTTTCCTTCTAGAAGATTCACTGGTGTGGAGCCAGGGCCAAACCCCGCTGCAGCCAGCGACAATCGTGCTGCTGGGTCCTTAGCATTGCAGCAGCGTAGTTTGGGTGCATTCCTTTTATTTCCACTGGCAGACGCATCTGTTTTAACATAACAAAAATATGCACTGCCAGAAAGCACACTGATTATGGAACAGCAGCCATTATCTCCAAACAAAGGCCACAGCAACCCAAACCTGTGCCATCTCTCTCCCTTGCTGCTGCCGGGCTGCCCGCAGCTTCCAAAGGCAAAGTGGGCACAGCCAAGGTGCTGCTCTGAGCTGCTTCACCAAGAGCTGAAAGGGGGCAGTGCGCTGCTCAGGGCAAAGCGCTGCGTTAAACCCAACCCGGCTCGCCCTGTGCTTTCCTGGTGTCTGCAGCTACAAACGACGGCAGCGATTTGTCTGAGAAGCAGAAGGTGCAGGGAAAAAAAGGGGAAATCACATTCCTCCCCAGCCCTGGTTTGTTGCCCTCCACTATAGCTACAGCCAGAGGAGAACTGGGCCATGAAACGCAATAGAAAACAGCATTTATTGCATCTGCTGTTTCACTTGTGTGTCTAGAATTGCACTGCAAACACAGGACTCTCTGCCTTGGTTTGATAAGATCCATAAACACAATCACTGCACGCTGTCACTTCTTCCAGTACTTCTTCAATATCGCCTAGTTTACGAGATTCTGAATTAATATGGCTGGAAATAGAAGACAGAATTTGCCAAAGGACACAGCTTTCCCCAGTTCTGCTTCCATGAACTCAGAGGAGAGCTCTGCAACTCCTCCACCTCCTGAAAGCAGCCCCTCTGCCCTGCCTGGGAGCACAGCCCCGCTGCTTTGTCACCACCATTTCCCGTGGAACACTCACAGTGCAAGTGCAAGAAGATCAGAGCTTTTAAAAAGGGGAATTCCTGCAGATATTCAAACTGTTAAATGCAGACAACCTCATATTAAACCAAAAACTGAACAACCACCAAATCACATTTCCGATTCAGTGTGGTTTGAGACAGGCAGCCTTATCCTGGCTTGATGGCTAATTACATTCTCCAAACAGCCTAATAAAACAAAGCACGCCGCCAAACGGGGTCTCTAATTAGCAAGCAGTCATTTGGCTTCCAATACTCCCTTCAACAAAAACAAAAAAGAAAATCTAGCAACGCTGCCCTGCAATGCTGGAACAAAGAGGAAAATCATATTGAATTGTCAAGCTATTCTACCTGCTTTTCTACAGTAAAGAAAAAAATGAGGAAAAAAAGAGGAACACTCACGTCCTTTCTATCTCCAGAGAGCAGCTGGCATCCTAGCACTTCAGGTGCCACATTGCATGATGTGCAATGACATGAAACCAATTTATGTCACCTAAATGACTTTCCATTGACAGTGTGTATCAGCAAGCACATATTTATAGCTGGGACAAGCACATTCAGACTAATTAGCAGCTTTCTCCCCAAATGAAAAAGCAGCAGCGTTTCAGACAGTCTGCGTTACTGTGAGCTTTTAGGAAGACAGATTTTAACAGCGCTGGGAGAACAAAAGAGCTGCCTAAAAGAAATGATAGGACTTGCATATGGAGTTCATTGCTTTCGAGCGAGTTTAAGAGTTACAAAGATGCATCGCCCATCGCTTCTCCTGCCACAAACAAGTGGGTCAGGCAAGGATCTGTGCTATAAAGTAACTGCTGTTGGTGCTTCAACCCGGAGCGTTTCTCCGCTTTGCCTTTTAATCTACAGTTCCCGCCCTTCTTGTTTCAGCCAATGACATCACAGTGAATAATTTTTATCTGTTTATTAATTCTCGGAACCAACAAACTACAGTCAAAGTGACAGAAAAGACCTCACCAATGGCTCTAGGCTTTGGGTACCCTATAGGCACACCTCCAGCTGTGATAGAAGCTGACACATGGAGCTTGGAGGGAGTTTTCAGCCAAAATGCAGCACAAGTCTAATGTAAAGGAGGTGACAGATGGTATGCTTCCTATTCCAATTTGTAGAAAATTATGAAAAATTAGAAGTGCTACAAGCTAAGCAAACCAGTGCTAAAAAGGGGGGGTGGGGGGTGAAATTGTTAGAACATTTGAATTAGATGCATCAGAATGCATTTGCTATTTTTCGGAAGCACAGATTCCTTATCCCCAAGGCAGATCTGCTCCCTCCCACCCCGCAGCAGGGGCTGCTCCAGGAGCGGGGCACTCACCTGCTGGGCTGTGGGACACAAACGGTGAGCAGCAAAGGAGGACAAGAATTGGGCCTCATGGAAAGGGCCAGATTGAGATGGCTCCTGTAAGCTGTCGGCGCTGCCACAGGGCTGGCAGGCAGATCTGCACACCAGCACCCAGCCCATGTCCTCCATACACTGACATTCAGAGCTGGGATGGGCGCCCTGCGAGGGCTGCAGACTGCCCACACTGCACAGCAGTTTGGAGCTGCTCAGCAGCTACAGAACAATGCAGCAAGTGAGGCTTCTTTTGGGATTCGGCTTTACCTTCCCTTTGGTTTACAGATGTCTGCCTGCACAGAACGGGTCAGAGAGCCGGCTCCCAGCTCCGAGTGAGGAGAAGCCCCTTGCAGAGCTGTGTTACCACAGGGCGCAGAGCCGAGGGGCTGAGAAGCGAGCAGCTGGCACTGAGGGGCTCAGTGCTGTCAGAGCTGCAACCTAAATGAGTCTCCAAACCACGCCGTTCATTATCACCTTTCTGTGCTCGTTGCTTGCATTGCCTGGCAATTATGGGCTGTGGGCCGAAACCAGAACTGGGCAGCAGCAGCAGCCTGCCATTGCCAAGCCAGCCCCGTGCCCCCGAGCCACCAGGCTGGGCACCAACAGCCACTGCACACCTTCACACACAACACCAAACCATCCATCTCTTCTCTTTCTCTCCTTGCCAGCTTTGGTAAAGCAGTTTATAGAATAATAGGAGATACTAAACACTGTATTCTGCTGTTTAACACATTGCTTTTGTTTTTAAATGCAAAAGGTGATAAGTCCTGATCCTTATTCTTTGAAAGCTCCTTCCGAGGAATAAAAGTGAAGAAGTGTGTCTAATGACCCCAGCTTCCCCACTGCAGGCTGCCCAGTACCCACCCAGTCCAGAGCACCAGGACAGAGCACCCACAACATCCCCTCCCTTGGGTTCTGTAGTAGATAAAGGTTTCTTTCTCAGAATAGAAAGGAAAAACTCTCAACAGCAAGAATTTTTTGCACTGCAGATTTGTTGCAATACACGTGAGTGCCAAATGATTCAAAAATTGTGACGACTTCCAGCACACATCACAGTAACTGCAGCTCTCTCTGAAAAGAGAACAGCTCATGGGTCAGCAAGCATAGCTGCAGCCGTGCTGCCCAGTTCTATTTACGTGAACCACACGTTTTCGCACAGGAACTTCTCCAAAACAAACCTCAGCTTGAACTGAAATCTCTATTTCACTTCTACATGAATATATCACAGTGCTTAACCAAAGCCCCAAAAGACCAGAAGGGGAAGCAAATAGGCAGATTCCATTCCTCATGCGATGAGGCCGGAATGGTGCATCACAGCTTTCGTCCTGGAGCCGTCCAGCGCTGCCGATGAATTCTAAGAGTCAGGAACACAACCATAAATCCTTTGTTTCAATAACAGCCTTCCTGACCCTTTGCTCAGGATGACGAGGAAAATACAAACCTGTGCTCTCCTGCCCAGCCCTGGGGAAGCCTGCCAGAGAAACGCGTGCTCTGCTGCGGTGTCTGGGAGCACTTCTGCGTTAGGTGGCAGCAGGCCTGGACAACAATTGCCCGGTCCTGGTGTGCGGATATTTGATCAAAACAACGTTCCCTTCCAACATTCAGCTGAGAGAGCTATTTGGTGTCAAAGTGCTGGAGGAATTCAGTGGGACCGGTTATTGCCTCTTTATGCATAATTCTGAATTTGCTGCTCTAATGAGCCCTTCTCTATTTCCTCAGCAACTGTCGCTCATCCTGGTGAAAATGACTTGGCCTGGCTGACCCCGTTAAGCCTCAGAAATTAATTGAGATCTGAAAATGCTTGAGTACACATCTGTAGCTTTACATTCTGTTCTGATCAGCACTGTTAGTTAAGTAAACCTGCTGGAAAGCCGATAAACTTCGAGCTATCAAACAGGCCCGAAAGAGAGGATACAAAAAATTAATAGAGAGCTGAGCTAACTACTTGGAACCATCCAGGTCTATCCTGGCCAGAGCACAGGACGCCCTACAGGAAGAGTTGCAGCAGAAAACCAAGCTTACCCTGCAGCAGTACAGCACGGAAGCAGCAAACAGGCTGCCTGCAGCCTTTAGCTCTACCCTACCACATCCCTGTCAACAGATGCTGGCAGCAGAACTGCTGTCCCATCTTCACCTTCCACTGAACAGCTGGTCAGCAGGAAGAAAATCAAAAAGTTACACTCACCAAAGAATGGTCTGGATAGGGTAGCCATCGGGATTGGGCTGCCTGTGCCAAAATAAGGCAGGAGAAGCTGGAGCTGGGGGAGATGTTTGGACAAGCTTTTGGATTCAAAGCCTTTGTTCTGGTCTCCCCCAGCCAAATCGTGCTTCCAGGAATGGATTCTGCTGGTTATTTTTTAAATAATGTATTTAAACCAAGAGGTCTCTTAATACAGGTGAAAAGTAGCAGAGGCATTCAAGAAGGCATCTGGAGGAAAACACGAGAGTCAAATTTTGTAGTGCCGATTTTGAAGCTATAAAGTGAAAACTGACCACTGAATATTCTCTTGCACATCATAACTAGATAAAGAACACAAACACCAGGAAAATATCTAGCAATTACCTTTAGGGCTGGACTGAGAGTAATAGAAGCCACAGTGATATCACAGCAACGCCAGGCAGAACCCAAGTAGTGGCTGGGGCAGAATTACAAGACCAGATCCGAGGAGATGGTGAAACCAGGGGAGAGGGGCTGGGATGGCAGTGGGTCCAGCAGAACCCACCCATCTGCTTTTCTTCTCCAAGGTCTCTGCACAGCCCCACTGCCCAGAGCAGGAATTGCCCGCCCCACCTCCTGCTCACACTCAGAAATCGTCTTGCCAGTAGCTCTCTTCAATTTCAGATAAGGTTAGTTAGGAAAATGGACTTTCAGACTGCTGTGCCCTGGCTTGTACAGAGCCCAGACAGCACAGAACTGCTGTTATGGCTGAGTGCCCACGCACCCAGCACAGCTCCACTCCCCCCATCAGCCCAGCACTGTGCTTGCTGCCCCATCTCCCCCTGCAGCACAGAGCTGTGGCACACCATGCCCAAGTCGAGCTGCCTCCCTGTGCCAGCAGCTGAGCCCACACCCAGTGCAGCACAGGGCGCTGCTCTGCGGGCACTGCGACCCAACAGGGCTGTCACCCCCTCTCCTCATCTCTTCTCACTGCTGTACACTGGTATTGTTACAGATCTATTTTTACTTAAATCCCCAATGAGTCGATGCAGGTCTATAAAGACTGATTTGAAATTCTGTAGCTCAGCAGGAGCGTCACAGGCAGGAGAAAACAGGCTGCGAGGGTGTGTGTTTCTTGGCCACGTTCTCTGCTGCTGTCAGTATTTACAGGCAGGCTGGGAAGCCACATCTTTTTCCTCTAACAGCTTTCTCCAGGCTGATCCACTACCTAATGCAGAAAGCACATCTCCAAGTTGCCACTTACAGACGTTTGACAGCCTTCAAGAAACTGATGCAGTGCCACAGAGCCAAGATCCTCCAGAAAGCCGTGCTGAGAAGGCTACAGACAGTCACACCTGAATTTGTAAGGAAAGAAAAACAACGCCATGGAAAAAAGCTTCGGATGGAGGGAGATGGGCAGGGGTCAAAGTTTACAGCCAACAGTGACATCCATCCCAGGAGAAGGAGGAAGTATTGAAGCAGATGATCTGACCAGAGATGCCAGGACCCAGCACGCGGAGCCAGCATTGCAGGGAAGCGCAGCGCCCTCCCAGAGTGGAGAGGGGCAGAGGAGTGCGCCTTCCTGCACGGGGCCAGCCGAGGAGGAGGGGCTGGGGCCTCACAGGAACGCCTGTCCGTGTCCCGGTGTCACCTCTGGTTTCTGGTTTTTCTGAGAACAAAACCGATGCAGTGGCCCAAACACACTCTGCAGGACTCCGGGATCATGAAACAGGATCCCTGACGACAGATACTGCATTAAAATCGAAAGCTATTTTGGCACATGCAGTTTGTATTTCTGCTCTGTCTCATGTATTCTTAAAGGAAATAGCACTGGTTTAAATAATTTAGCCTTCATAAACTGCCGGCCTGATTAAAAACATCGCAAACGGTCGCATACCGAGAGACATCAGCAGCTGTCTCTTCAATTACAGTAGGACTGAGATTCCTACACACAGATCTACAAGTTTAGGCTTCAAATCGAATAGAAAAACAAGGAGGAGAGGGCTGGTAATGACAAAAATATGTATCTTGTAATATTTTGATCACTCAAAGTTTGGAAGACACGTGAAACTCATTAATGGGAGTGCTCTGTTTTGGAACAAATTGCAGTGGCCACGCACCCCTCTGCAAACAAAGAGGAAAAAAAGCATTGCCAGGAACTGCTAGCTTTGCCTCATCTCTCCCATATGCAAACTGCACAGATGCTGTGACAGAGGCACAGTTCTCTGGTCTAAACTTCAGAAGCAAAACCTCGAGCCAACTTCAGCACTGTCACAGCAGAAACCCATCTGTGTGCTAAGAGCCAGGCCCAGCCCCAAGGCCGCGTGTGCCTGCGGACACAACGCAGCAGGGCGCTCCAGATACGGCCTCCCACCTTTCGTTCGAGGCTGTTCTGCACAAAATGCATTAAGCAACCAAAAAGAAACAAGCAGCAAGGAGAACCTTCAGAAAAGCTGCACTTCCGATTAATACTCCAACGTAAAACCCAGCGAGACAAAAATGCTACACTGGTGTTACTAATTTATTGGTCGCCATATTCTGGATCACCTAGCGCTGCGTGATAGGAGATGCATATGAATTAAGTTTGTGCTGCATGGCACGCAAACTAGACAGAATGTGCATCTATCTAGTTATGCATATGGAGCAGCGATTTCTGATTTATTATGCAGAGCTCCTAGATGGCTGCCAAGTCACCAGAAACATAGTATATATTATATGGGTGCAATCTGAACAAAGAACCTATAAACATTCACATTATGCAAACCTTATTCATCCATGCAGCACGCCTTCTAAAAAAAATCAAACCCCTTCCTTTTTTCTATCCAAGGAAGACAGCACCAGCAGAAACAATAAATCACAGTGCTGCCTCGTGCAGACGAAACCTCTGCGGGCTGCCATGGCTGCTGAGAAGGCTTCCTTCATCACACAACCTCTTGAGTCACTTCCAAAGTCAAATCCTGGCTGATTAGCAAACATAATAATGTAAGCTGATTTTAACACCTCAAAAGCAACAAAAAGCAAGGGTTTGATAAGATGCAATAAGTGTGATCTTGATTTTAGTTCGTATTTTATAGAGGAAAAACTGATTATCATGACAAGCATTCAGACGCCGTGCAAATACATTTCTAAAAATCAAATGCACAAAGGGAGAACTATTCCTGAGGAAATGAATCCCACAGTGGAAGGAAGACACAAGGACCCAGCGACAGCATCTGATGGGTGCCATCAAACTAGGATGCTGGGCTGTCAGTTAGTGAACAAGGAGGGAAAATACAATGGCCCAGCATGGAAACCATGGGAACAGTTACCACCTTTGCTGTTGCTGAGTTCATGGCAAAGGATTCAGACATCCTAAAACAATCGCAACGTTCCGTTGGATGAAGCTTTCTGCTTCATTACTGGTACCTAAATCAAGAAATAACATCAAAAATTCAAGCTACATTGAAGCAGAATCAGTTCCAATCTAAAGCTGTTCAGCAAATAAAGAAACTCCATTAGAAAAAAAACAGCAGAAATATTTTGAGTTTTGTTCTGGCACATTCAGATCCAATTTAGACCTGTTCTTAAACTGAAAATTAGATGTCTTAAAGCAAAAAATATATGTTTTTAGCGCTTCCCAAATGAAGCTGGGTTTTGAAGATATGGAACAGAATGCTTCCCACCGCTTCCCCCGCGCCCTGCTCGCCCCACATGCCACAGGCTGCCACCAGCTCTGCAGGGACAGGCGCCGACCGACCGCCGCATTGAAAGAGAAGTCAGAAGAACCTGTGGCACCACAGCCTCCTGCTGCCCCACGCCCGGCCCACTGACCCCAGCATCACCCACCTGCGTGCTGCACCGGGTTTTGGCTTCGAATGGAGCTGCCGTGCCAGCGAGGGGCCAAGGCACTGCACAGCTGGGACACCGCTTGGGAACCGGCACCGGCGGCTGTCAGAAGCCCTGAGCAGCAGGTTACGAAGCCCCCGGGCTGTGCTGTGTCAGAACTGGAGGCCCTCACCCACACATCCTCTCACCTGGCACGCTGCCCCACTCGCACAGCAATCACCCTTCTCCAGTGAAAACTCATTTCCTTCCTACATCTCGTTTCGCTCCCTTACAGCCAGCTCCAAGCACGACCTTTCTAATTAGGGGAAAATCCTCCAAACGCAGCAGTGAGATGGCGACAGGCAAGATGACGGCAAACAGGTGCCCACAGCAAGGGCTGCGGGGCCAGAGGGCGGCCAAACTCCTTGGGACCTGCACTGACCCACCAGCGATGGGCCCCCACCCCGCACAGCCGCCCCTCTGCCCTGCAAGGAGTTGAGCACTGCTTTTGGCCATGAGAGCCGGGTGCCCGGCAGGCCCCACACCCAGGGACAGCACTGCTGGACGGACACAGCCCCACTGAGGCATCGGGCAGCCACAGGGCCCAGCCAGCACAGCCACCCCATGGAAGAACACTGCTGAGGGGAGAGCCTGGGGCTGGAAAGGGCAGGGGTGGCTTGGAATGCTCTTAGCGCCACTGTGATAAAGGAGAGAATCTCCACGCTCGCCAGCCCCCTCTCACCTCCCTCATTTGCATTTCCCGATGCCAGCTCGCTGATACAATATGGAACAGTTTGACCAAGCGATGGATCTGCAGGTTTCTATGGTGATCAGCACATAAATTGCCTGCCCAGCCGCGTGCGAAGGGAGCCATTCGTTTTGGAAACAGCACGGAGCGGCGGGCAGCAGGAGCAGCAAGCAGCCCAGCACAGCAGAGTGCTGCAGAACCACGGGACCTGCAGCTAGCCATAACGTGGGAAAGGATAAATAAAATAAGGATAAAATAAGGATAAAAGGATAAAGTACAAAGCCATACTAACTACCCCTACAGAATTACACTACAAAGCCTCATTTCTCAACACCTATACACAGAAACGCAATAGAAGAGACCTGTAAATATCTGAAATTCTGATTTAGCGACACCTGGAAACTCCACAGAGAGCTCAACGTCAGCGTTACAGCACGGCTGCTGGGCGCAGCTGGGGGACCTGACGTGCCTATGGGAAGCACTGAGCACTGGGCAGCTCAGGGGGAAGCCCTTGCAGAAACAGCAGGGCTGTCACTGGGATTTTGGAGGAAGCTTGGAAGTAGGAAATGCGACGGGAACTCAGATTTCTGCTTTGTGCTTTTCTTGAAGATGGTGCCTGGAAAATATTCACCGTCTACCACAAAGCAGAAAACAAAGCTCCATGGAGCCAGAAGAGACAGTGCTGCCCCTTGCCATGCTGCACTGGGAGAATTTTTCACATTTCCTAGGAGAATTTTTCAGAGCAGTAAGTAAGTGGCAAAGGAGGACCTTGTACTACAGCATATGATAGGGAACTTTTAAAAGGACTCCAAAATTCTGCTGAGATGAGAGATTATTATCACTGTTAAGAGAAGGAAACACAGGACAGAAAATGGTGTTAAGGAATCTGAAGCCAATGAAAGGTGCCCTGGAGACATGCTGAAATTCCTGTACTGAAGCTTGTGCTTTCTTTAACTTCACAAAGAACATGGGTCTGAGATTCTGCCAATCTCTTTAATTAAATAAACGCCCTAAAAATAAAGAGAACAGTTGGAGTGGAGCAGAAAGGGCTGGTTTATGCTGGTTTATTCATTTCCTTCAGTTTTTGTCCTGGCATTAATCCCAGAACAAATATGTTCAACAAAAGTAAGTTACGGTCAAATATATATGATCAGCATAAACACTAACAATACGCCACAAATAGGAACTTCTTTCAGAGCTCAAATCATCCACACAGCAAGTCCCTCCGCTGGCTCCTCACCAGGCAGTCAGCAGATTAACAGTTCCATCAAAAATCAATGTAAGACCTCAGGACGGGCATTTTATTCGTAGCACTCAAAGCATCCAAATGCTGTACAGAAAGCTTTTATGATCTACCCTGGAACCCATAGAAGTGATTTTACAAGTGGATAGAAAGGACTCCACGCCTTGTTTTCCTGCTGAAATAGCCAGTTTGGTACCAGCAGAGAAAACAGCTGGGGCCCACGAACGCAGCCCTGTTGTGGGCAGAGAGCAGGGCTGCCCCATGGCAGGTGGGCACCGCAGCCCGGATCCGGCAGGGCACAGTGGGTAACAGCGCCTGCACTGCGATCAGACTCACAAGAAAGCACTTCAACAGAAGCACATTCGGCAGAGTAAACGATGCTTTCAGATGTATACATCTTATGTATTTTTTCTAATATGTCGGAATACCACTGGAGCAACACACACACTACTCCTGCTTACATGGCATGAAATACAGCAATACTGTCCAGATACCTCCTGAGCACACAGCATTTTCCACTACACTACGAGGAAGCTAAGTGAAAAAGCACCAATTCTCACATTTCAGACAGCACCGTTTCTGATGCCACACGTCCTTTTCCATTGCAAACTGCCCTGCCCTGCTCCCCCCACACCAAGCAAGGCTGATGGGACAGGGTGCACCAGCACGGCTGGAAGCCACATCTGTCAGCAGCAGCCATGGAAGGCATAATTAGAAATTCTTGTATGCTCTCCACAAAATATAAATTAAATACAAAAGTTTTTAAAAAGAATCAGAAAAATCAATTCATACATACTCCTATGAATGAACACCCATTGAAAAGAACTGAAAAAAAGTTGAAGCAAAGACATTTTCCCTTAAAAGTAGTATGATTGCTACTGAAACATCTACGTGCGTAATAGCTGACATCCAACAGCAAGTATCAGCTACGCTCATATAATAATAGTGCAAGCAAGGAACGCTAAAAATTAACGAAATTACTGTACTTTGTAATTATCTAATTGTGTAATCTACGTAGAAGGCATCTGACTGCACGTTCACCATCCCTGTGAATAGTGGCACGAAGCCTCACCTTTATAGAAATGTCAGTCCCTCCCAGACCTGTACGATGCTGAAAAAATCTTGAATCTTGAATCCCGACTGCCACATCCTTTTTGTAGAGCACTAAGTGGCTCCATTTATTTTGGACATTGCCAAAAGAGAAGGGTGAATGTTAAAGTGAGCACTGGCAGGAAGGCAGGCCTTGTTAACCAGAGCCAAGTAAATGCCTGGCTGGCACTTCTCGGCTGAGGAAGCCTCACCCACCCTCCTCTGGAGCACTTTCCCCATGCCCTCCTGCCAGCACCGCCTTGGAAGGGGACTCACTGACAGGAGGCACTCAGGCACCTCATGCAGCGCATTCCAGGAGCCCGACCCAGAATCTGTCAGTTCCAGCAGCGCTCAGAGTAGACAGTGATGCAAGGCTAAGGGGAACTAGTTCAAAGTGGATGTTTATTCCCAGATTTCCACACTAATAGGCTTTGAAATGCCAGCCATTTTTGCTTTATCCTGTTATGGAGAACATAAATGCTAAGTCCTAACACATATTAGGAAATTAGTATGGCTGAGAAAAAGAGTATAACACACACAACAATTTTCTCTTACAAAGTAAATTGCCCTGGTTTCCAAGTGCGAATTAAGCAGCTGCAGACCTCTGAAAGCAGTGGTGCCACGTGCACACCGCGCTCTGCACAGCCTGCCTGCATGCAGCATCCAGGTGCTTGGCCAGAACTCACAGCCACAGCTCAGAGCAGGAACCAAAGGCTGCTCTCCTCTCTCCCGACTCCGTGCAGTCATCTCAGGCTGCACAGCTCCCATCCCATCCACTAGGTTTGTGCTTTGTGAAGTACCAGGCGAGCCGAGCGCATGGGGGAGAGGAAGGAGATGCTGGCTCCACACTTCCTGCATCACGGTCTCACTGGACTTGCTCAGAGCACGGCTGCGCTCCTCTTTATAGTTGCCATACAGAACTACTGACTGGCAGCAGCTCCTGCCACTGTCAGTTTAAAAAGCTGAACAAGGAGCACTGTGGCATCAAGGCACATCCTTTGAGGACCTGATGCAAACACAGATCCGGGAGGTGCCGCGAGAAACCCCTTCTGGAGATACACTCCCACAGAGAAACAAAATCCAAGCACAGAGCCAGAGCACCACTGCTGCTCCAGGGCACCTCCTGCAAAGTCACCCAGCCCTGAAGGCCTCACGCAATGGAATTCCCTCCCACACACGTGCACGCCGCTTACACGTTCACCTACCTGCACCACTTCGGAAGAGGAGCCATCATCAGATCCCTGCTGAGCTCCAACCGCTGGGCTTCTGTGCAGGGTTTCGTGCCACGCAGCCATGACCAGGCTGAAGGGCCACACTGCTCTGCAGCCCTTCTTCCAAGCAGGCAGGAAAGGCACCAGGTAAACAGGTCACCTCCAACCCCCCCCCCCCCCCCCCACCTCAGCCCACAGGGGCTCTGCCGACCACCAGCAGCTGCTGGCCCACACACAGCCCTCAGGACTCAAGACGGCCCAGCCCCCACAAGTTGAGGTATTTCCAGGCAAACAGGCGTTCATCGGTTGCACGTCACCAGCGGTGCCGCCCTGCACCATGGCAGCCCACTGCTCCTCACCCGCCGTGCTGCCTGCCTGCAGGGATGGGCGCCCATCACATGGAAGAGAGGAAGGAGGAGGCACCACAACTGCAGAAGTAACTGCCGCTCTACTTCTGCCAGCAGCAAGCTGGGCCTGCTCCTCACGTGCGGCCTGGCAGGGCTGTGCAGCAGGACGGACCTCTGCAGGGCTGCCCTCAGCCCCACACACAGCGCTGGGCAGGCCGAGGCCAAGGCTGCCGAACAAGGGGCTGACGTGCTGCCTTCCAGCCACAGCCCGCGGAGATCAAACTGAGCACACTGCATCCAAACGCCGCTGCTCACGCTAAAATTTCCACAGGATGGTGAAACACGGAGATACACGTCCCCTATCCTGCAGTGGTAATTGAAAGAAATTATCATGCTCTGTCCAGAGCCCTGCAGTCACCACTTTTCTGACTGCACCTTTCTCAAGAGTAGTAAATAACTCTTTCCTCTTCCTTGAGGGTAATTATTAAACTTAAAAATTAACATTTTTCCTTGACAGAAAGCAGCAGCCGCTGTCGAGATTGGCCTTGCTACCTGCTACAACCCTCCCAAACGTGGGAAAGCACTCCTTTTTTCAGCACACCCAGGGATCTACTCTTCCTGTTGATTCAATGAGCAGCGTAAGGGGTCATCACAAAAGCCCTTTTGAAGCAAGCATGCTTTATCCTTCAAAAGGATTGATTGGAAATCGACCCAATTTCAAGCAAATTAAAACCATAACATTTACAAATGAACCCCACTTGCACACCCTCACACAGCACTTTTCACAAGCAGCCCCTGGATTTCAGACACAAACATCTCCAGCTTTCTCCAAAGAGCCCAGGGTGAGGGAGGCAATCTAAGGAACAAACAGTTCTCTTCCCGAAGGTTCTGCAGCACAGCACAGTACTTACACCAAAGCAGCACAGAAGTCTTACTTCCCGAGGTGCAGAACAGCAAGGCTTTTTATTACAGAATCTATGTTTCTATACACGTGGACCATACGCCTCTGCAGTGACCCATGGACTCCAACACTCAGAGTTCATCTTTTTCTGAATGCAGAAAAGGCAAAAGAGTAGGAGGAAAAGGAAAGTTGAGGGCACCTTTGTTCTCCCTCCAATGCTGACATAGTTCAGGGGTTTATGTTGCTCCTGGCATCGGCCTTTAAAGGAAAAAAAAGCAACAGCTTTGCTTAACTTTGCTCTTTGGCTAGAACACAGAGCAGCTGTGGTGCAGTGCGCTAGGAGCACAGCCCAGCAGTCACAGCACAGAAGCCTCAGGGCTTTGGAGCCATCAGGCGTTGCTCTCTTGGCTGCCGGCTGCTGCAGTTGCAGCAGGCATCATGGACCGCACTGCTGGGACAAGGATTAGTTTATGCATCAGTTCAGAACCGCTGCAGATTTCAGTCCGATGAACTACCACACAGAACTCACCTGGCAGGATCATTATCCTTTATGCAGATAATGCACGGTGCTGAGCAACAAGTGTGCATGAAGCTCAACACACAGCCAGCACGCAACGCCTGCACCTGGCCCAGGCATGCTCTGAGCAGCACTGCAAACACCAGGGACAGGAGCAACCTGCAGAGTCTGAGCAAGTCCTGGAAACCCATACAGACAATGCAGAAAGAGCACAGTGGGAGGCTGCTGTTTGCTCTGGAGAGCACACCTCCAGCAGGACTCCGATCTGCAAAGACCCAAGCACTTCTGACTGCTAGAGCAAGCTTTCCCTCTTATCTCTGCCTCTTTTTTCTCTTTTTCAAATAAGTTTTTGACAAAAGCAATTTTTACTGCATATATATATATATATATATATATATATATATATATAGGTGCCATCAGCTATGGACTCTGAAAATAAACCTTTGCGCTTGTAAGCCTACCTCAACATCCTTTGGGCCATACAGGGTAAAGGGTTCTTCCGTTATTTTTCCCACAAGAAAAGTGCCATTGAACACAGTAAAAAGAAGCAGGATTTGGTAGTCAGTATCCTATTTAGAACTGATGTCTTGAAGTTTTGCAACGAACAACCAGGATGGAGGAGAGGCCTCACCCTGTGCACAGCTCAGCCCCCAGCCTGCCAGCGCGCAGCACCTCTGCACAGCACATTGGATTAGGTAACACTGCAAGGGTAAAAGGTTGCCTAATGAATGCGAACAACGGGCATGAACAAACCTCACTGAACAATTACTATAAATCCCAATAGAATGGAAAGAAACAAATGCATCAAATTTACTTTCTATCAACCTTTTGCCATTTTAAGTTGGCATTTCACAATTTATACTACCCCAGTATGATTTGAATTTGAGAAAAACCCACAAAGGTTTATAGAAAGCTGCATTTCAGACATCTGAAAATCCAGCTAAAGTCACAGGGGAAGGCATTCAATTAAGCCTCCTCAATAATGCATTTAATGCTCATAGTAATGCTTACTATGAGCTCCCTGCGCCCCACACGAGGCTCTTTTCACTCCCTTCTTCCTTCCCAAGAGTAAAGGAGAGCAATAAAGAAATCCTCTTTGAAGCAGATATTCAGGAGCAGTGAGACAAAAAAGGAACAGACTCATTTGTGTGGGGGCAGCACAGGCAGGAGGCACAGCCGCGTCCTCCCCACTCCCCATGGGGTGGCTGAAGGCGCTGCCAGTGTCCTCACTGAGCAGGTGGGCGCCGCTCTCAGGGACGAAGAGCCTCAGCCAGATCAAAGAATCACACAATACTTACAATTGGAAAAGACCTGTAAGATCCCCAGCCCAGCACCCCCTGCCCACCTCCCTCAGCGCCCATCCCTGCCCTCCTGAGCACACCCAGGTGTGAGGAGCCCAGCACCGCGGGCAGCCTGTGCCCCTGCACCACTGCTCTGCCGGGGATCTGCGGCATCTTCTGAAATCTGTGTGGTGAAAGCGTTTAGCTCATTTACTGGCAGAGGGGCTTTATGTGCAGTAAGAACCCAGAACTCATTTAAAGGGTTACTGCTCAGGTTGCGGATGCCCCATCCCTGGAGGCATCCAAGGCCAGGCTGGATGCTCTGGGCGGCCCAGTCTGGTGATTGGCAACCCTGCACATAGCAGGGGGTTGAAACTAGACGGATCATTGTGGTCCTTTTCAACCTAGGCCACTCTATGATTAGAGAACAATGTTATTTTTAAAGTATATTTCAGTGGGCTTTTTTTGTTTGTTTGTTCGTTTTTTTCTATATGCTCTTTCTCAAACTGACCACACAATTTAGAACAAACTGGGCTTCAAAACCCTGCAGAATTACTTAGGATTCCTGACAGTGTCCACCAACACATCACTGAAGTTACATTAGAAGCTCCACTGTATCCGCTGTAGACAGCCAGGGCACTGAACACGTCACTTTGGTCTGTTTACATCCTGGAATATTACAATTATGTCTTCGTATCAGTATGCACAAACACACTTGCCAAATGAACTCCGGTTACCCATCAATTAATTTCTGTTAAATAAGTGCTGAAAACCCCTGAGTGACTGATACAGGAAGTCAGCATCCCACCAACACCTGAAACAAGCTATGACCAGTTGCACATTGAGCAATTCCAATTAATCATAAAGTCTCCAGGGAATCCAAGAATGCCCATCCTCGAACTCTCAGTGTTTCTGTCAAGGCAGGTTTGGTTTCAATTTACTTATCACGAGCAATGCAGCAGTGAGACACGAGCTAGAAGGTTCATCCACAGACAGAACTGACCACAGACATTTCCAACAAGTTTAACTGGTTGCCACCCCTGCAGCTGGTGCAAGGCTGCACACACCGAACAACCGCTGTGATTTTCTGGCTTAGGAATGCTGAAAATTAATTTGTGCCAGGCCAAAAATGCCTGAAAAGGAACAAGAGGACTCTGTTTTGTTGCTCCTAATTGGCTGCATAAATACATGCCTATATTTCTATGCTACTACTCTAACATTCAGTGCTTGTAGGCACCTTATTCCTGGTTTTCTATGCCCAGCGTAGAAAAATCTGGACATTTCCCAAATTGTGGATACCAGGTACAACTTTGTATGCATACATAAATATTTATGCTCAGAAATCTGTGACTTTTGCTCAAGGGTTTTAGCAGAGTAATTCTGTAAGTAAATGAATACCAAAGCACCTATGAGCATTCTAGTTCGCTCCACCAGACTGACCTGATTCTTTGGTAAATCAATTTTTTCAAGCTGTTTCTCTGCTGAAAGTCCCAGCCTTGGAAATACCTTAAATATACAGTATTCTCCTTGTTTTCATGGCAAAAATACATAAAATGTAGGGCACGTATTGCTGGAATCTAGGCAGCTCATGATGTACAGTAATACTAATGTGAATCTTCTCCCTGTTTTTTTCCTGTGGTTTAAGAAAAACGCAAAAGATCCAACAGCTAAAGAAAAATCAGAACCCATACTAAGGGAAACACAATATTTGAAACAAGGAACCCAACAGAAGAACAGCCAGTCTGGAATGCAGGCAGGTATTCAAAAGAGTCTGGAAATCAAGATCTCAAGTATTAGAAACTTAATTACTCAAGTACTTCATTAGCATGCTTTCATCTTAACTCCGTAAATCATCAAGTAAACTTGGCAGGAAACTCCCAATACCGAATTGAGGTATGTAGCATCACCACAGTTCATCCACGGAATAAAACTATCACAGATATAATACTTAAATACACACGGCTCCCAGTTGAGTCACACTGTGACCACCGCCAAGTCCCACCCAGGTTAGCAGGGATTTTGGTGAGCTATAGCGTGCAGAAGCAAGGAAGACCTGGTGTCACACCACCCCTGGTGCACAAACTTTCTTCGCAATTTTGAATCCACTCAGAACCAATGAAATCCACAGCAGATGTTCACAAGGCCTTATGAACTGCATGACATACATATCAGCTCTTAGAACAGCCCAACAGCCCCTCAGCATCTCTTTGAGATTTGGGCTGGGAAAACGTATGATTTAGAAAAATAACTGTTCAGCACATCACCAATTTGACATCGACTCGCTTAAGATCGATGCTTTCATGAACTTGTATAGTGCAACAGACACTGCTGCTGCTCGGTGACAACACACAGGAACATCAGATTGCCTTCCAAAGACCGTGCACATTTAATCCAGAATTTCAGCCTTTACAAATGCGTGTTTTGTGCCCAGTAGGTTACAAGACATGAAATCAGAGGTCAGCCCAAGCTGCGCGGGTACGGCTGCGTGCAGCCCAGAAGTACAGACTCGCCCAGGAGGCAGGGAGGAAAAAGAGAAGTAAATCTGAAGGTTAGGAGCCACTCTGCCCGTGACAGACACTAACAGAAGGCTGTTATTTTACCCATGAAACAGAAAATTTCAAGCAGTTCTCTCCCACAGCACCCCGTCCCTGCAGGCATGCTCCTGTCTCACACCACAAACCCGAGATCCCTGTCCTCCCCAGGCCGTGTTCCACAGGCCCAACACTGCCAGCCCTTGGTCACGTACACCTGCCTCACAGGAACGCACAGGAGGAGACTGTTCAGCACACAGGACGTCATGGACACACACATACAATAACCCTCAAACTGACTTTTGCTACGGGCCTGAAAAAAGCACACGTGCGACTTCTGATCACCCCCAGATTTCTACAGAAATAGGCCTCTCCAGCACGCCGGCCGTGACGTGCAGGGGCAGAAACACAACACAGCTGAGGAATTTAAACAGAAGTCACGTAAGTTTCTTAAAAACAATACACAAAAAAAAAAAAAAAAACAGAAAGATTCTGCTTTCACCCCCAGAATCCATCCACAGAACGCACATGTGAAAAGCACTTTCAGGATACCTATGCAAGACCTCTCTTGCATGCCAGCTCTCTGGACACACAAAAGCGAATACAGAGCACGTGTACCAGGTGGTGAAAGTGGCAAAGATAATTCTCTGAAATCATCCAAGTGCTCTGCCTCCAACTCAAAGTGCTCTTAAGTGTCTCTTCTGAATTAAGCATAAGGCTTAATTAAACTAAGATCTCTGCTAGACATTCATTGAAAAATTGGCTTCCAATGTTTGCCTCTGTCTTAAAGGAAAAAGGTCACATCCTCTTGCAAGAAACATTTCTGCAGCATCCTTACGCTCTCTCCATCTTCTTCCTTTATTTCATTTGGTACTGCAACTCCAGCCTGAAAACCTCAGGAGAAATCAGCGCACCCGGACCAGAAGTGATGCTTTGACAAAACACGCAGTGCAAAAATGGAGGTGTGGAAAGCAGAACAGGCGTGCTACAAGTACACAGGAGTTCCACACTGAAGCAGGGAGCCAGAAGCAGGGCACGGCACTCCACAGGGCGAGGGGGCACCTGACAGCCAGCAGGCCAGGCCTCACCCCTCCTCACGGCACAGGTGCTGTAAGCCGCCTGGAGACAGCAAGAAGGCGAGGAACTGAAATGCTGGCTGTGAGCAGGAACACGCCGTGCCCCTGCCCCCAGCCACACACCTCCTGCTGCCTGCCCTCACTCTGCAGGACACAAGTGGGAACGCAGCTCACCGACAGCCGCGTGCCTCAGGAACACCTGCAGTGCAGAACTTTTAATGGCAAAACTGAGACTTCTTTCCAAACACCCACGCTGGTGTCCATATCTGCTAATCCTGCCTATTAATAACAGCAGGTCAAATGCAGGCATACACCCGCAGCTCAGTGCTTACGGTCTTACCTGTAACTCTAGCAAAATAACATGAATCTGTAGGTATTCACACTAATTATTTAATTGGTTTCACAGTAGCATGGTAGAAACAAAGTATAACACTGACATACCAGAGAGAAACTGGCAAAGGAATACCGATACAAATGCTGGCCTGCACCTTTCTCAATTCCCAATTCAAAGGGAAAACACTTCTTTGGTGGGTTGTTTTTCCCTGAAAGCTGATTAACGACCATCCTCACAAATAACCTCAAGCATCCCATTGCATCCTAGTGCCATAACACAAAAAGGCAACAACCCACCTGTATAAACAATGAATATACAGATGTTATAACTAAGATATTAACAGAAAAGTTTGGATAAACAGATTATCACACCACAGAAGAATGGATGAAAAGCTTACCCTTGTCCTGGGCTCGCTGAGAAGACTCCAGGGGGAGCAATCTCCAAGAGAGACCCTTCCCTGGTGGCAGTCAGCTCTTAAATGGGCTCTAGGGGAGGCGCAGCCCAGCATAGGAGAATTGCCTTCGCCTGTGCTCCCAGGGCTGACTCACGGCTCACCTCAGGTGGTCAACCAGAGGCTCATGCCGTGATTCAGCAGTTCCCATACACCACCAAAACCAGTGTCACTGATCAGACTGTTTGCCAAGGGATTTCTTGCAGCAGAAACATCTGAAATTCATTACCTGGACTTTAGATCTATTCATTAGGCACTTTTTATAATGTTCCCTCAAAACCAAAGAATTTTGTAGAAGTAAAATGTTTTCTTAAATCACTAAAGCTGAAGTTACACGTCCGACACTCTTTAAAAACCCTCCTCTGCCCAGATTGTCAAAACAAAGCTTTGGACTCCAGACCACTTAGCCTTGTCTGAGCCCAAACTTCCCAAAGACCCAGATGCTGTGGAGATATTAAAGTTACTGCACAACAGCTGCTTCCAATCTTTTAAGACTTACTTGAACAGCTTACAAGTTCTAGTTAATTCACTTCTAATTTTACAGACTTTTAGATAGGATCTAAGACACGTTAGATTTTGCAGATTAAGTATTTATCTATAGTGTTTGGTTTTTGCACAGTATGTCATCTACTTGAATCACCACGCTTGGCATCAACAATATTATATCAGCACCCAATGTTTTGGTTAGAGTACTCATACCCCCAAAAAATAAGACTGCTACAGAGAAATTTTAATGTCAGCATCTCTCGAGCAGTTCAGGTTTCACTGCGTGTTTTCTCCGTGCAGTAGTGACAGTGTGCAGCACGGAGACCACAGAGGCTGAGGTCGCTGGTGCTAAGGATGAGAGTTTTGACTCCAGCCATGTCAGAAGAAACACACAAGCACACACCACACACAACCACTCTTCCTTGGGAAACACAGAGAGCTTCTCCATTACAGACTGGCACAGTGTGAGGAGTAGTTAAAGCCAAACCAAGGCAGCCCAGTGCTGCACCCCAGGTGCCTGGGCTCAGCTCACTCAGGCACCTTTAACCGTTCGAACCATCGCTATTTCATCACTCTCATACATGTGCATATGTTCGTCAGAGTTCCTCACTTCCAAATAAAAGATTTTAGGAGTCAGGCAGATGCTGAATTCCTAAAAAATGAGATTTCAGACCCCGATGTTACAGCAATATGACAGAAGAGCCTTTTTGACATAGACGTTCTGTACGAAGCTATAAATGCTGCTGACGAGGCTCTGGGCTGTGAAGGCCATTACTGAAGACCATCCCACCTTTGACACAGCGCACACACATCCTTGCTTCCAGAGCAGTCTCTCTTCAGCCCACGGACGGGCGCTGATGGCAGCAGTCCTCCAGGGTACAGCAAAGCTCTGCCACGAAGGCTCCCGGGCCGCCTGCTCTACTCATGTGAGTCGCAGAGCTCCTCATGGCACGCTGCTCCAAACGCTTCCCATGGCCGCCCAGGGGAGCTGCCATTACTCTGAACGGCAGAGGATTCAAGGACGCCGCTCCTTTTCACACAAAGCTCTTGGAGAAAATGGAAGGTCTTGCATTTTGTCACTCCTCGAGGAAACGCGAAACTTAGCAACACCTGCACGCGAGGAGGATCCAGATGAAGAAGTCACAAAGAGCCAGCTGCCCTTTAACGAAAATAAATGCTCTTTGACAAAAGCCTGCCACACATTCTTTTGAGAGCAGCAGAACCTCCAGGAGTCCCGCAGCCAGAGCACTGAGCATCGCCCTCAGAACTGCACACATCAACAAAGCCTGAGCACGGGGTTGGGAAGAACCACACTTGTATTTGCAACGAAGTCCGGAATACGGCATGGTTACAATCACAGAGACTGGGATTTCAAAGGCATGCTTTCTGGCGATAGAACAAGCTTGGATTTTTAAAAATACCATCATTATGTACAGCAAAATATGTGGTCATAAGACCAGCCTTAAACCAAGGCCTTGTTTATACAATTTCTGCACTGTCAGGAAGTATTCTGGCTGGGAATGTAATTTTTCTTCCAAATCGATTACATTTTTGCAATTCTCACTGTGAAAAGAACTATATACCACCTTTGTATTGACACTGGTATAACATATTCCCACAGGGAAAAGGAATAAAAGAGTACCTTCATATTGATACAACATTTTTTTTCTAGTGTAGAAGCAAATATAGCTTTCATTATTCAGTCAAGTTAAAGCAGTGTGATTTTGTTTCTACTTGATAGACAAGGCCTATGTTTAACAAGCACCAGAACACTTCAGAGGATTTGGAAGATCAAACACTGAGTTCTACTTTTGTGCTGTCCTCACCAAGGCATAGAGAACACTGAACACCTCCATACATTCAGAACTCCGTCAGACCCACGCCAAGGTTTCTCTAATCCTTCGCCGTTTGACGAACACCCCTTTTTGGCAAGAATTAAGAGCAGAGCTACAAAAAAAGGCAGCACAGTCCAGAGTTTCCTTAGTTGCCTTCAGCTGCTCTGCCAGACTAAGGAACACGGGACTCTGCGTCCCACCGTATGCTGCTAACATCTATTTGTACATCATTCCTCAATCACAACACGGGCAACAGGAAAACAGGAGGCACTACGAAACATGACAAATCTGCTGTCTGCTGCAGAGAACTGCTTTTACCAAGCTGAACGACTTGCTTTCAATACATCGATCTGGCACGAGGCCGGTTAGGTGCTGAACACTACACAGTCCCACTGAATTTAAGGCAAACGTTGACCATCGCAATAGCTGAGATGTGAATTTATGGCAAATTTTCTTCCGTAAACTTCAGTGCAAGATATGCCTGCAGTCAAGCTTTCTTTCCAATGCATCATTCCTGTTAAAAGAAGCCCCTAATACTCAGCATCCAATTTTTTAGTAGGTATTGGATGCTGCTAAAATCAATACCCAATCTTCAACTAGAACATAATATTGTAATTTTAATGTCAATCATTGGGTTGAATTTAACAAAAGCCACTTCTGCCAGCGCTGAAGCAGAAAGCTTTCCTACTTAAAAGAAGAAATGATCAGATCAATGTTGGGCATCGAGGCAGCCAGATCGCGCCGGCCTAACTGAAAACCCTTCATGCAGCACTGCTCAATTTCTGCTTTCATGCAGTAAGACAATTTCAAGTTTTCTCGGCAGGGAGAGAAAGCTGCACTTTCTGTGTGCTAATCTTTGTAGAGGAGCTAAGAGGGAAAGGTAAAGGAGATCAGCAAAGCCCAGGTGCCCCAGCTCACTGAAGGTACAGCGTCCTCCCACCCCGCTCCCTCTTCAAATCATGAAACCACAATTTCCAGGCATTAAAATGCAAAGAGATGAAAAGCTGAGATTTCATAAATAACTGACTTTCAGACTCTTGCTCTACCAAACCAGGCCGCCCATAGCAAAGAACAGGGTGCTAACCTTCCAGACACTGCTGTTACAGCACAGGGCTTCCTACAGCTGCCCGCTGAGCGCAGCGCTCCGCGCCGGCTGCCTTCACACAGGACCGGGACCCAAACACAAGCGAAATTCTGTCTTACTGTTCCACTGGCAATTCAGTCATCTTGGGCTTCGGCATTTGGCCGTTTTGTTTAAACACCATCCTCAGCTAAATGAAGCCCCTCACACCCTTCTTACTGTGACTATGCTATGAACCAGGATTAACAGCCGATGTAATTAACGTTTAACAATTAACGTTTGTTCCACGTAGTACACAGAAGCGCACAAAGTTGTTTTCTAAAAAACAGCATTTGTATTAAAATTCTTAAAATGGATAGACATCTCTTAACTGCAGGTCTGGAATCAAAAGGACAGGTGTTAGAATTTTCTTGGTACGTCGCAATGTTGAGATTTCTTCTGCTGCTGGCTGGAGGTTCACCCCACACAACAATCATCATAAAACACAAAGAAGGAGGCGGAAAAAAAAAGCCCACCAAGTCCCAAAATGCTGAATTCTCACAAATTTGAAGTAAATGAAGGTCAAACTTGCAAGACGTGGAAATTACAGCTAAAAGGCTCGGGTGGAAACAAGAAATAAATCCCACCAACAATGGGCCCTTTTGTCCTGGCCTGTTCCGCACGATTACTGAGAGGGAACTGCGTGTGGGTTCCGAGTGGCAGAGAAGGGGATTCTGCGGCGCTCACAGGTTGGCACCGGCCGGCACGGGGTGCGGGGAAGGCACTGCGGGCACAGGGTGCGGGGGGCGGGGGGGCCGTGCCGCTCGGAGCGGGGCACTGCGGGCAGCGCCGACCCAGACAGAGCCCGGGAAGGAAGGAACGCCCCTCCCACCCACCGGAGGGGGGGATAAAATAACGAAATCACACACGCACGCACACCTAAACATTGTGCAGACTTGTAACGTTTTCACAGCTGATCGCAAAAAAAAAGAACCATTAAAAAATAACGCCCTGCCAATCTCCTGCGGACCCCCCGGGATACAGCAGGTCAACAAAATAGGGAATCCTTTCACAGGCGGTCGCGCCGCCCCGCGCTCCGTCCGGTCCCGGTCCGGGTGGACGCGCCGCTCCCCGCGCCGCGCTCCACCTTGCATAGCGTGTCGGGGCGCCCGGCCGGCCCCGTTACGGCCGCGGCCCGGAGCGGAGCAGCGCGGCGGGGCGGGCGGGAGGCGGCGCCCCGTGCCCGGCCCGGGCGGTGCGGGGCCGCGTCCGTCCCCGCGGGCGCTCAGAGGATGGCGCAGGCGGCGCAGCAGGGCTCGTCCCCGCCGGGCTGCGCGGCGTAGTTCATCTGGCGGACGATCTCGGCGAACAGCTCGTCCACCGAGGCTTTGTGCTTGGCCGAGGTCTCCATGAAGGGGCAGCTCCACTCCTCGGCCAGCGCCTTGCCCTCCCCGAAGGACACCTCCCGCTCGCCCTCCAGGTCCACCTTGTTGCCCACCAGGATCATGGGCACCCGCTCGTACCGCTTGACGCGGATGATCTGGTCCCGCATGGGCTTTATGTCCTGGAAGCTCTGCTGGTTCACCAGGCTGTACACCAGGATGAAGCCCTGCCCGTTCTTGATGTAGAGGTCCCGCATGGAGGCGAACTGCTCGGTGCCCGCCGTGTCCAGGATCTCCAGCACGGACGGCGAGGAGTCCACCTCGATCTCCTTGCGGTAGAAGTCCTCGATGGTGGGGTCGTACTTCTCGATGAACGAGCCGGTGACGAACTGCACGGTGAGGGCGGACTTGCCCACGCCGCCCGAGCCCAGCACCACCACCTTGTACTCCCGCATGGCTCCGGAGCGCCTCCCGTGCGGCGCCGCCGCTCTCCGCCCGCCCTCGCGGAGGGAAGGAGGGCCGCTCCCTCCGGCCGCTCTCCGGCGCCGGGGCGGAGAAGGGGCGGCCGCGCCTCGCGGAGCCGCGCCGGGCGAGCCCCGCCGGGCAGCGCCGCGCCCCGGGGAGGGGCGGGCAGCGGGGCCTGCGCGGAGAGGAGGGGAAGGGGCGGGGAGCGCCCCGCAGAGCGGCCCTCCGCCCGCGGCCGTCCGTCATTGGCGGCTTCGGAGTACGGCTCCGCCCCGCCGCCGCTCCGCTCGGAGTGCGGGAATGGCGGCTCCTGCCCGCCCGCCCCTTGTGGGCGGTGCTGCCCGGCTACCGCCCCGCCAGCCCGCTGCCGCTATCGGCCCTGCGCGGGGCCGCGTGCTCCCGTTGCTCGTGCCGGGGGGCGGCTCCTCAGGGCGGCTTGCGGTGTCCCGAGCCCCGTTAGATCCGCCCAGGCCCGGAGCGGCGCTGGCTGTGGGCGGTCGCTCCCCGGTGCCGGAGCGTCGTACCTCACTGTGCGCGTCCTGAGGGCTGAACGCCGCTCACGGCGAGCCTTGTGCGCCCCCCCCTGTGTGCCCCTCCTGTGCGCCGCCGCGCTGCCCTGCAGCCCCGCACGCCCCGGCCGGGCGCGTTGAGTGCCGGGCGCTGCCTGCTCGCCTCTGTTCGTACGGGGCTTCCTTGCACTTTCTGTCCGGAGGAAGTTCCTTTCAAGGAAATCCCGCCGGTTATTTTGGCACGGCAAGCTTTTGCATTTACATCCCACCCGGTTCCTTACGGTTCTCAGCCTTTATTCAAGTGTTTGCAACGTGTGGCTCTTTCTGATTGCAGCCTGATAGCTGATGCCACTGGAGCACGCCAGTGGGTGATACAGGCCATGGGAGGCAAAGTACCCCAAATAAATCATCAGCTGCACGCTGTTGTCACTGAACAGTGCTGCGTCCATCTGTGGGTCAGTGCCACACCTCTAGCCAGGAGCTCACACCAAACCCCTCTGCTGTTGTTCATGTGCGTGTTTGCCAACCATGAGCACAGAGCTGCATTCCCCCAGCCCTGCTGTGCCATCGGAGGCTGCTCAAACCACTCCTGCTGCCAGCACCGCCCAGTGCAGTGCTGCGGCTGCAGATAAGGGTTGCCGCATTCACCCAGGATAGAAGCAAAGTGTCGGGCTGCAGCCTGCTTCAGGAGGTCACGCACCTGAAACCCAGCGCTCTCCTGCTCGGTCTGTGGGAGCAGGTCGTGTCCCATGTCTGTCTGCTGGAATCCCCCAGCTCTGCCAGGCCGCTGCCTGGTTCCCCAGGTGCGCGCTCACCTGCAAGCGTGGACTGCAGGTTGGTCCTAGGCTACACCTGCAGAGCTGTACAGAGCAACCTGGAGATGGATGGAATATTTTAGAGTCATAGAAGCACAGAATGGTTTGAGTTGGAAGGGACCTCTGAGGGCCATCAGCCCAATGCAATGTGGGGACACCCAGAGCTCCTTCAGGTTTCACAGCCCATCCAGTCTGCAGGGTGTCTGCAGGCTGCAATGCAAAGACCAAATCATGTTCTGCTGACTCATTTCGCTTGTAGTGCTATGAAGTTTTGGGAACAAATGTGTTTGTTGACTTCCACCTTCTCTATAACAAACCCACACATAATTTACCTATACTACATTTTCTAACATGGCAGGAACAGCTTTTATAAAGACCAGATAATTATGATGCTGGATTGAATCAGCCCATCAAATCCCAATTCACTATTGAGTTGGGGTTGGTTTTGGTTGTTACTGTCTTTTTGTTTGTTTGTTATTAGTGACAGTAAAATTTCAGTATCTGTTTTTTCATTCTATGCAATACTATTGATTGTTGTTACTTCTGAAGAAGAAAATGCACTGTGTTCAGAGCAAAACCTGTTCTTTACGCTGTCGGCATCTCAGAAATGTCACGTATAAATCAGCATAAAAAGCACAGACGTGATCGGTAGGCAGTTTACCACACAGTATTTACATCTACAGCTGGCTTTTGCTGTGTGGAGTAACCCTGCTCGCTCAGTAAGCCAGCAGACAGGTAATGCTTATTTCTCTGCATGATGTAGAAGAGGAAGCCGTTAGCTTTTCTGTTTGTCCATATGAGTATCAGCGTCACACGGCTCCAAAGCAGTGCTGGTTGCTCTTTTTAAATTTCCCCCAAATCTATTTAATTATAGGTAAAGACTAAATCAACAACTCATATCAAACTGTGAACTGCAGTGCCATGAAAGTTCATCAGCGCCTGATGACATCAAGCTGTCTGAGCACAGGTGCAGGTGTTCTGGTACAACCATCCAGCCAGCTCCCCTGTGCTCCTCTTGGAGGAGACGTAGCCAAACCACTCTCACACACAGCATTGCCCCCACCAGGATCAATGTCAACAACGGGATGCATAACCTGACAGCTAATTCAGTACAACTGAGCTTGTCTGGGACGAGCGAGATGTGCTCTGCTGAGCTGGAGTTGGTGTGCTTCTGAACGTCAGAAGGCCTGAGCTCTGTGAATGAACCAGAGCCAGAACCTGCAGGAAATGCCCCGGTTGGTTAAAACAGACCCTCTGAAAATGCGCTCAGAATTCGGTGTGTGTAGATGTGGTTGTATCTGAAACTCCTTAAAGCTCAAGCGGCAAGAGATGAGAGCCTTCGTTTAGGCTTTCTTTGGCTTCTGACAGCGGCTGCTCATCTAAAACATTTTTATTAATACACAGGAAACGCTTCTGACTGAATGAGTTCATCTGAGATCACAGTGCTCTGCCACTGACTGGGTGGTGGAACTGAACTGTAAACTACAAACAATACTGAACATATTTTGATATTCAAGCTTAATGAGGTAGTAGTGATTTTAGTGACAATTTTGTAACACGTTTTTAGGCAATGATTTTCCAGGGAAGAGGCAGCTCCGTACATATTTTTCCTCCTTTCCTCCATGGCAATGTGACAAAATGACTTCATGCCCTTTTTTGCCCTCAGTTACACAGTAATAGTTTTTAGATCCATGGTGTAAACAGGCCCTGCAACAACCACCAACTGATCTGTGGCAGGAATAAACCCTTCTGATGTGGGTTTTGTTAAATGCTTATGGGCCACTGGGGCCAAATACAAAGAACTGAAGAGGGAATCGGTACCGCTGGGGCTGAGGATGCCTTAATTCAGCTCTGCTGTTGGTAAAACCCCACAGCAGTCCTGGTTGAAGAGCACTGCGCAGAGCCATTGCACCGCCCGACAGCTGAACCGTTCCCTGGATATATCAGAGATCTGTTTCTTTTCACTTAGGTTGTGACTTAAAAGGCTCATAATCCAATATAGAACAGTCGAACTGAGAGGATTTGGAATCATTTGGGAAGAGCTGCTATTCTCCCACTCCCATACAGCCAATATGTAACACGAGTATTAGCAGTGTACTGTAAGTAAAGGGAGAATACTGATTGAGGGAAGCTAAGAAGATGAAATAATCTCCAAAAGTTCAAAGTACAGAATTACACTAAGTGTTTTCTGGCATTGGACAAATCTGGAGAAAATGTTCAATGTTTATTCATTTTGAATATATGAATGTGAATGATCTGTGGGCCTGAACTAGTTTTCAATTCAGTGGCATACAGAAGTCTTCATTGCGGATTCACCGGCTGTTTGACTGCACATTGCTTAGGGAGCGGAGGAAGGAGAAGATGACCTTCTGAGCACAGATATGTAAGTGTTCACACTTCAAAGTATTTGCCATTTTTAATTATGATTTGGAAAATGGTACAATTTTTAAGATTCTGTGTGCTCAGTAATACCTCCCCTCACCCCTCTGTTAGCTGTGAGTGGCTTTGGTTGGTATTCAGTTATGCCTGTCACAGTAATGTCTAATACTGTTAATACTGACATTCAGTGCGCCTCTTTTGCTCTGGAACAACGTCTTCAATTCTCCTTATCCAAACTGGATTGCTCCCCTTGAACGGTGGTCCTGCACTCAGCACTGTGCAGCAGAGATGCTCGGCCCTTAAAACCTGCTGCCAAACTTTAACCAGAAGTCAGCAAGAAAGATTTACGCGGCGGGTATGAATTTGTTTTAGGAATAGAAGTGGAAGCTGCTGACTGCTTCTGAGCGTGTGACCACATCCTGGCAATGGGCGATTGAAGATCTCTTTCATCCTATCTCTACTTCTCCACTCTCATCCTTCCTCTTTCCAATAACAGGAAGTCAGAGTGCTGATCAGAAGGCAGTGCAACAGATTGCTGTAATAACGCATGCTGCTCTCCTGCTCTCCCCCAAAAATGTGCAAACAGTGGACATGTTGGCGTCCTAATTATGGGATTGTCAGTAACATTGCACTTGTTTTCCCACAGAAGGTTCATATTTAAGAAAGAAAAGAACAGAAAAGAACTTCCAAATTCTTCACAAAAAATAGACTGACATTCCAAGAGAATTTAAATTAGCAATAGTTAACTTGTCTACACCTTGAGTTACTCCCAATAATTCTGAGTGTGAACAGATATCTAAAACAAGGCTGCCTAATTTCTGTTTATCTTTATCCTGTGGTACAAACTACTCTTATTCTAAATCAAGATGCCCACACATGGAGCTAAATGAAGTAGTCAATTAGGGTAATTCCACGGGTAGAGTCGTTTTATTGTAAGTGAAACCGTTCCACCAGTTCCACCCAGATAATCAGAAAGAAACTGATCAGACGGATCGCACGGTGACTGTGGGCAAAGGTTCTGCCTGATGCTGCAGCACCAGGCAGTGCAGCGGCGCCAGCTGCTTTTAGATCCCCTCCGCCCGCTCCTTGCTGAGCAGGAGGGGCTCTGTGCCCTGTCCTGCTGCCTGCCTGTGTGAGCAGGGCCAGACGCAGCTTTGGGAAACGCGGCCTGGCTGGCGCTACCTGCTGCAAAAGGAACTCGTGCAGATGGAATAGCCGCGTCTCGGTTTCGTGAGATAGTAACAGCTACCAATGAACATGAGGAAATAGTAATTGAAGTTAATCTGTAGAAAAGAAAGGTAGTTTCCTCCAACAGAAGTCCTGCCAGAGATCAGTGCTGTAAATACAGCCCATGCTGCCACAGCTCTCTGCACAGGGCCTCATTAGAACTGATGCAATGATGCTGGCTTAGCTTCCTGCCTTCCGTTTCTTGTTTGTATCCCACTCATAGATACGATGTTTCTAGTAAAAGCATGCATAACACATCAAAGCTCAGGTCTATTTCACAGAATCACAGAATCACAGAATTGTAGGGGTTGGAAAGGACCTCCAGAGATCATCGAGTCCAACCCCCCTGCCAAAGCAGTTCCCTACACCAGGTAGCACAGGTAGGTGTCCAGGCAGGTCTTGAACATCTCCAGAGAAGGAGACTCCACCACCTCCCTGGGCAGCCTGTTCCAGTGCTCCTCACCTCACTGTACAGAAGTTGCAGAACTTCCTATGCTGCAGTTTCCAGCCGTTTCCCCTTGTCCTGTCTCTACTCACCACTGTAAAGAGTCCGGCCTCACCATTCTGCCCCCCACACCTTAGAAATTTCACCAAATATCAGTCCTCTTTTAGGGCATTTGCCTCTGAAGCATCTTAAATATGAGGTGGTGAGGACTGGGGTTTTACCACGTGAAACCAAGACAGAAGGCTTATCTGTCAGTGCGTGCAGCAGGCAGGCTGCAGGAGGTGTGCTGAAACGGCTTGTGGAGCCACGAATGTAATCTTGATAGCACCTGTATGGAAATGGAGCTATTGTATGTTAATGGAAATGGTATCATCAGCATGAACCGAAACTGATGACTAATTTCAAAAATAAACTTCCTGTCTGCAGCAACTGCCCTTTTTGTTGAAAAATGCATTTTCCTCGACCTCTGTCCTGGTGTCACACTGCAGAACAAACTCTGCTGGCAATAAACAGCAGCGAGTCAAAATGCGGAGAGTTTTCCCCCTTTAATTAGTTGAATTTGTTTCTTCTTCCCTCACCTGACCAGGAAGAAGGAGCTTCTCCTAGCAGACACTTGTGGTCACATGGCAGGGAGGCACGAGCCCTGTTTCGTAAGAGAGGTGGGAATTTCCAGAAGTCCTGAGGAAGCAGGAGGCAGGCTGTCGAGAACTGTCGTCACGGCTTATCTGCTGCCTCAGACCGGTGATGTGAAATTATGGCTGTAATTACTGGGAGCCACTAAAGTCTGGGGATTTCTTACCTCGGTAACGGTGAGAAGAGCATACACTCATCTGAAAAAATGAGTGTGTCTGTGGGTGGAGGTGTAGCAACAGCACATAAAAAGGTTTTCATTTTGGGGGTGTTCATTGTTTATTGTTGGTTGGAAAAATAAAATGCCAAGTTAGGAACAGTGATTGTGACAAACTGGATGGAGATGTGGAAGAATTTCACGTATTCTACCTGCAGGAACACTGACATAAATTCACATCTGACCCAGTAGATCAATGCAGATCTGCCAACTGACTCATTGTTCTCAGCCCTGTGTTAGCATACCCCATCCTTTAGGCTCCTGAGCCAAATCAGATAGTACTGAAAAAGGCTTAAAATAGCATTTCTCTGATGGCTGCTGAAGACAAGCTGCAGTTTGTCTCTCCAGGTTTAACAAGGATTGTACAATAGTCAGTGAGCTGTCAAAGCTTTAAAGCCATATAAATGCACAGAGCACATTTGCCTGCTTTTCTAAAAAACGTATTTTTAATTCTTATTCGTGGTTGGGAGAATCAGTGGTAAGAGCTGTGCAGAATGGAACGCTGACACAGAGCGTGTTTTTCTCTCTGAATCTGTCTGCACACAATTTTATCAAGAACAACATTGCTAGACTTGCAGAAGCTCACAAAAAATTGCACCCATTTTAAGGCACTTATACAAACATAAAATATTTACAGCTTTTACAGTACAGCCCTTTGGGAAGCTGAGCGTCTCTAGCTCTCATGAAGGCAGGGAAACCTTGCACCCTCAGCCTTACTCTGACTGAGTCCTGGAGACTGCAAGAGGAAAGAAATTAAGCTAGACGAGGGGACCTGCCTGCTCCATCGAGCTCATTTTGCAGTGCACAGGCAGACTGCAAGCTCAGCGAATCTCTGCAAGCTATGTGGCCATATGGGCAATGGCAGTTTATGAAACAACTGTGCCAAATTTGGCAGTGTTTCTAATGGCCACATGGCAGGTCAGTGAGAACCATTTCGGTGCCAGTTGCATAATTTCACTCTTCAGTCACCCGAGAAGAATACGTAAGGCAAGATCTTAGAAAGGATGGCATTTGTTTCAGCACAGAAACCAACGCTGTTCTTTGTAAAGTGCACACACTTCCTCTGTAACCAGCAAAGTTCTTTGCTGCATCTTAGGTGATTGATGACATTTAAGCGTAGGTGTTAGTTGCTATTATTTGCATGTGTACAGCCCTGTGTTTGAGCATTTCTATGTACATCTTAGGTAAACATATCAACAATGAAGCATTTTTTTAAGAAAACCAAGGCACGTGACAGGCTCAGACTATCTAGTTCAGCCTCAATAAACTTCACATCTCTCAAAGTCCTCCACAGGAACAAAACATGACTTTTCCTGCACGCTGTAAGAGGCCAGCTGCTCACAGCTCCTGCTGGGTTGTTTCTGTCTGGTCAGGGTCAGAGGGCTGGCTGCTGGCCGTGCCATCAGTGCACTCACCAAACACTCCTTCATCTTCCCAGGCCTGTGGCTGCCGGGCCAGATTACCACAAATGTGGGAGCAAACCAAGTCTTGCGACACCTGGCCTCTGCAGATAACCCCACCCAGCCTGACTCCAGGCCGAGCCGCCGCACATCAGCAGCCTCTGCTCTACTGACGGATGACCTCATGAGAACAAAGAGATAAGATGGGATGTTGATTCTGCTTGATCTGTAAGCCATGCTCGATGCTGTCTGTCCAGGCAGCAGGAATGCTGATGTGACCACACACTTTAGAGAACGCATGTGGAAGCGGTGATGGTCACGCACCGCCGCCAGTGGCTGCTCCTGTGGGCGCTGAGCCCCAGCGCCGTGCTCCTGGTGCTGCAGGACACCCTGTGTGTTTCTGGCTGTAACTGCAGCAGTCAGGACAAAATAGCATCACTCGCTGAATCAGGACGTATTTATATCCATGGACACTTTGTCATCAGCGGGTTCAGTATGAAGGAACTGCTGTTCAACCTGTGCCAGTAAAACATGCCCCGGGCCAGACCGCTCACATGGGAAAGAGCGCAGGGCTTACCTGAGGAATGTGTGGATGAAAGTACAGTAACATAGCAGGAGCTGATCCATAGTAAACAGGAAATGTACGTGAGTTACTTTATGTACAGGATGTGTATCCCCAGGATAGAACTGAGCTCTGCTTGTTTGTCCCACTCATAAACAGCAAACACAATATCTGCTCCCAGCATCTACCCCTATCAGGTTTACTCATGCTTCTGCTCATCTGGGTGGATTCTGACTGTTCAGGAAGGGGTGAACTTTGAGGATCTCTCAGGATGAATGGAGCAGATGAGATGTTATCCCTCAAGCATAACATTAAGTAAAAATGGTCAGAGAGGTTCAGTTTTCAACCACCCTCCACTTTTTGCTTCGGCATCACCCTACTAGTGAAGCCAGAAGGCTGCTGCACCGTGTGAGAAGATTCTTTTTGTGTAAGAGCAAATTAAAACTTACAACTACATGCATCATTAAGTTTGACATGCAAGGCACAAATGTTGGACAGCTATCCAATTTATCAAAGCCACTTAAAATTCTGATTCTCTTCTCCAGCGTGCTCATAACCATCGTGATAGCAGCAGCAAATTTTGCATTTGGACTTCTAGTGTTAAAACTACATTACAATTTTTTTTTATCTCTTCCAGTTTTATGGCAGACAATTGATAACTACTCTGAATGCAATAAAGGAACGTCATCATGGTTTTCTTCCTAGAAGCAGAGGATGTGGGAAAAGCTTTTCCACAGTCCAGAACACATCACAGCCACTGATTTCCATTTCTTCTAACAAAAGGAAGACTGAGTACACCGTGGTGTGGTTTGTTCTTAGCTAGATCTGGATTCACGTCCATTTCTTATCAGGTTGTTCTCTTCCCAATCCTTTCACAGACTGTTTAATGAAGCGCTGTGTGCTGATGCTGGGGTGACTGACTAATGCAAACATGTGCATAAGAGTCAGTTTTGGTTTCACTGTGGACTAATCTCTCAGTATCTGTCTTTGTACAGCAAACAACAAACAACACAGTTTAGATGGGATTGATTCCTTCTGCAAACAAATATAAGTAACCGCTCTCGTGAGAACAGAGTAAACTCTGTGGAACCTTCGTGGCTGCACTGACAAATCAATTAGAAACCTTTCAGTGTTTCATTTTTTCTGACAGGAGCACTCAGCATTGCAGGGCTTAGCACCTGAAACAGGAGGACCGTGGGTCTGATGGGCAGCAGCAGCATTGGGGGCAGGGCTTTGGATCCCACCACAGCAGGGACTGAGCAGCAGGGCCCGGTGACAGTGCTGGGGTGCCTGGGAGTGTGGTCCCTGGCATTTAAGAAGTGTGTGTCAAGTTTGCTTGCTCTCTGCCAGACCCACGGCTGGTGGGAAAGGTGCTGAGCTGACCCAGCCTGGCTGCAGCCGAGCCTTATGTTTTTCTGAACAAACTGGTAACGCTGAGAATCACAGAGTCACTCTTTTTGTCTGAAGTTTCTGGCCTGCACTGGGCACTGCTGGGCACAGCAGGGCTCAGTCCTCCTGCACTGCCCTGTGGGGACGCGTGGATGTGGAGGGGCAGCTCGGTGCTGGTCCTGGCCATGCCTGGCCCACAGGCTCCAACCGTTCGGCACGCGGAGCCTCTTTAAGTGCACGGTCTCAGAATTAGGACATCTATTGCTTAATTAAAGTGTTGTGGCTGGTGGAATAGATGAAGTGCTATATAAATGCTGAGTACGATTCAGCTGCCAGTAGCTGAACGCAACTTATGCTTCACACGGACTTTGGGATAAGAAATTCCATAACATTTTGCAAAATGGCTTATGCATTCCCAGTAATTTTACATAAGCTCTATTCATGGTGTCCACTGACTGGAAACAATATATGTGATTCTTCTACTCAGACTACTTAATTCAGCAGATAACCGCTGCTGCTCCGTAGCTCGTGGATTAGAATTTAAGAGAGCAGCTGAGGCATACATTAGAATTCGATTAATGACAAAGGAACCGTTTCAGAAAACAGAGGGCGTGCTGTCCGCTCGGCTCAGCGCAGAGCACAGAGTCACAGTGACCACTTCCAGCCCAGTGCAAAGTGGAGCCGAGCACAGCTCTGGCAAGGAGGCATGAGGATGAGGATGGAGCAGCAGCAGGGCACAGGGCCTGGAGAAACGTGTTGGTGGTGCCTGGAGGGGAGGAGAGGTGACACTGCTGTGCAGGGTGACTGCGGAGTGCAGCTGAGCGCAGTGATTGCCAACGTTTTTGGAGAAAATAAACCTGAATTCTGATAAAAGAATTGTCTAATATTGTCTGAAACTGACTCATCCAGACACGGAGTAACAGAACGGGCGCTCCTTGTTCATCGTTTTGGCCCAAATCCACAGACTAAACTCAGAGCTGTGAAATCAGAGCCCGTGATTGATGGCACTAGTTACATCCTGATGTGCTTGCTCCCTTGCTTTCCTGTTTTTTGCTTGCTTGAGGTGGATCCAGCGATGGCCGCTAAAGGCTACAGAGAAGCTGTGTTGGGTAGCTGTGCTGCTTCAGGGACTTGAAGGCAGGGATCTGCCTGGGGGCAGCTCGGTCAGGGCTCAGTCTGCTGGAGGACCAGGCCGGAGCTGCTTGTGCTCCTCTGACATCCTCACTGTGAGCTGCCCGGGGCTGTGAGAGCGCTTTGTGCCCACGGCACAGCAGCAGCACGGAGAGGGCAGTCCAGCATGCTGGGTCTTTCCAGCGAGTTTCATGAAACACAAACTACTTTACCAGCTCCTAGTGGACATGAATGACTCACAGGGTTGGGAACGGGATTAGGTCATTGGTTCAGAACCAGTTCAGGGCCCATATCCTGTAACCTGATACACGGCGCTGAGCTCTGTTTGCTTCGGGGCTTTGGGAGGCACACTGGTTCGCTCGTGCAGATCTCGGTGCAGGAGGCAGAAGGACACAGACTGATAAGCACTGCCAGACTGATAAGCACTGCCACTAAATCGTTGGTTCTTGCTCACATTCTCCTTTCTGTTCTTGGCTCACGTTCTCATTGCTGAGTTGCATAACATCACTGAAACCCCTGCACAGAGGAGGAGCGCCTTGCTCTGCAGAGCCCCCACCCCAGCCCATAGTGGGGTCTGAGAGCCCCTCGGGGTCCCGCTGTGGTCAGCACCATCTGGAGCTGCTGGTGGAAACGGAGAGCCCCTGGGGTGGGGGTGAGGGGACACCTCAGTCAGATGACACCAAGGCTGTGTAATGGTGCAGGGCGATGGGAGTGCCTGCATCACGTGAAACCACAGCTAGTCTGAGCTGGGCAGAACGTGCCCCACCAAATACAATATTAATGTTATTTTTAACACGCAGATAGTTGAGGAACCATGTTAAATTGGAAACACGCATGACATGGACAACTCCCAAGAAGACTACAGGGACAATGACTGGATCCAAACAGAAGAGACAAATATAAAGCATTTAACTTGCATGTTAAAAATAATTTGTAATATGCTCCAGCTGTCTGCTCTGTAAATCTCCAGCAGTAGTGCAGGGCTGGGGCTAACTACCGTGTCAGCCACCATTGGCTTTGAATGATTTGGAATTAGGCACTCAACTATTCAGCCAACAAATAACTAACAAAAGGTATCAATGCCAGTGCTTTCCTCAGAGAGCAAAGAGAGCTCTTGCAAACCCAGGTCTTGATTCATGGACACTCTGCCATGGGGCAGCAGCACTTGGTCCAAGCAGAGGTTTTGTAGAGCTTGTCCATGGTGTTCCTTAATTCTGACCTAAGAATGTCTGCAGCAAGAGGAGCCCTCTTTGTATTTCCTGTCTCTGAATGGTCGGTGTAGACATTCTATCTCATTATCTAGCAGGATTTTATTACTTCTGATACAGAAGAGTGGAGTCTTCTGTATCAGAAGAGAGGGGTAGTGCACAGAAGTCCTGCTGTGGGTAAGAGGCTAAGCTTCCAAGTGGCTTGAGCTCAGACATCTCAGAAGACTGAGGTTCACATCTGTGCAGGCTGGGATAAAAAGCATTTTAATTGTGTTTTGTGAGAGCATCGTTGTGTCACCATGTCTCTCTTTCAAAGAGCTTATGGAAGGACAATGCAAGATGTCACAGTTTGTCACCACGTTCATGTCACTGCCTCCTGCCTTGCCATCCTGCTGACAGCACTGCTTCTGCCCAGCATGGGCAGCTGTCCCCTCCCAGAAGCCCTTTTCTCCCTCTCTTAGGCTTCATGTATCTGATAAAATTGCTATTCTAGCTTCCAGGTCTTCCTAAATGACTTGCAGAAATCAGTGACAGGTTGCAATTTCAAACCGTGTAGCCCTTTTTACGGTGGATCATCCTGTTGGATGGGCTGCTCCTCCTCAAGTTGCTGTGGTTCCAGCTGAGCGAAGGGCATACTGATGGCGAGGAGACACAGAGGGGAGGGCTGCAGACACATCACCTCAGCAGGAACAACAGCACTGGTGGCCAGGAGCCGGCTGTGAGGCAGTCTCAGTGGTTTCACACCATGAACACGTTTTGAAAAGCTGACGTGGTTTTACAAGTCTTAATGGCCACATCTACTGCCATTGTGTTTAAGGACTATTCACCCCCACAGCCAATCTTCCAAATAATTGACACTCACAGCATAACGCTCCCTGACAATTATTATTTCAGAGGAGAAGGGGAAAAAAAAAATAGCCTCCTCCTGCCTTGTAGCTGTTAACTTCCCATTTAATACAGCAAATGACAATCTGCTGATGCAGGACAGATAAATGTGGTGTGGGCCCTGCACTCCATTAAGAAAGCAACAGTTTGATTTATTATTAAAGAAGCAAATTGAAAAAGCATATCAGGAAAATAAACTAGAGGTAATATTATTTTCTTGAGCAGATAATAAATGCAGCTGGTTTCCTCCAAATGCACAGAGTCACAGGCTCCCCTAACGTGGCACCGAGGGGCTCACACTGTGCGTGCTGCAGTGGAGCAGCGGGCTCTGAAGTTGTGTCTGAACTCGGGGCAATGAAGGGATAAGGGCTCCAGAGAGATTTGCCTCTCCCAGCATTTGCCAAACTCCTCCTGCATAGATGTTCACTCATCATTTGCCCTTTGTATTTCATCTCTGTGCAGGCAGAGGGTCTGGAAAGCCTTCACTCATCCAAGGAAGGAGTCTGCTGGGGGGTTTGCTCTCAGAGCCCAGTTCCTGCAGGCTGCACACGGGGCTGCAATACCCTCAGCCTGCAGCTGGGGGTGGCCATAAGCACCAGCCTGAGCTGGGCATGGCAAGGGGCTGGGAGTGCAGGCTGTACTTACTTTCAGATTTCTGGCCTTAGTACCAGAGCCCATATATTAGCAATCATCTGCCCTTGAAAAGCGCTTCCTTTCATGCTGACTTGTCATTGCACTTCTGGCATTTCTCAGTCATCTGGACCTAGACTTTGTTTTAGTGGAAGAGCCTCATTCAGCTCATTCAGCGAATGGTTGTATAATCAGTGAATATACAGATGTTACAATTAAGAAATATATACAGGAAAGTTAGGCTAAACAGGTTTCCACACTAAAGAACAGATGCAAAGCTTATCCTTGTCCTGGTCTTGCTGAGAAGACTCCAAGAGGAGCGATCTCCAAGAGACCCTTCCTCAATGGCAGTCAGTGGGTCTAAGAGAGGCGAAGCCAGGCTTCACCTCTTCTGGTGGCACAGGAGAATTGCCTTCACCTTCACCTGTGCTCCCTGGTTGACTCATTGCTCACCTCAGCTGGTCGATCAGAGGCTCAGGCCGTGATTCAGCAGTTACTGTACAATGGTCTACAAACCCAGTCCAGACTTACTGCTGTTTGCTCACATTGGGGCAAATTCTGTGCTGGGTGTGTGAGCAGCCACACACAAAGGAGGCGTTTGATGTTCAAATGGGGAACTTCCAGGAGCATGGGAACTTGGCTAGTGGGCATGGTGGGGAAATTTAGGTTTGGATGTGGGCCAGGCTGTGTATTTAGAGCAGCTACATGGAACCATGCAGCCAGTGTGCTGCAGTGCAGGACATGCAGCTCCATCACACTGTGAGTGACTTGGGCTATATTGTGGGAGCCGGTGGGGTCAGCAGGAGCACCTGCTTGGCCAGGCTGGGAACAGCCCAATGATGAGAGAGCACAAAGACTTCACGGATCTAAGGAACAGCATGGGGAGGCTGCTGCACTTCCACTGGCTTCCACTGAGCTGCCCCAGTGTATAAACGCTGAGTCCTGGGGAGCTTATGAGGACTGTGGCCTGGTGCCACCTTACTGCTACCTCTCGTGCTGGTTTGCAGGAGGTAGGCAGCACCAGGTAGACTGCAGCCCCAGACCAAGGCTCTGTGTTCAGCTCTATTCCTGGTGCCCGGAATCCCTCCAACAGCTCTGGCTGTTGGCCACAGCCATTGTGCAGCATGCTCCTGCTCCAGGATGTGAGCTGCAGGGTTTGTGTGCACACAGGGAGCTGGGATGAGAGTGGAGAGCACTGGGCAGGCTTCATCTGGAGGCAGTGCAGCCACACCAGGCGGCCCGTGGCCACAACACCTGCCTCCCGTTGTGCCCACAAGGGCCAGGTGTGCAGCTGCACTTTTCCTTCAGGGCACAGAGGGAGCAGCCACCGCCTGTTCTGTGGCAGCCCCCAGCACCCCGACCCAGCACTGTGCCAAGGAGCTGTGGGATTGGAGCTTTGCACGTGCTGCATGACAAATGTCTCCAAGGCAACGCAGCACAGCCTGCAATGCTCAGCCGGCAGCTTGCCCTGAGCCCACGGGGTGCCCTCAGCATCATGAGCGCACCTGGGGCTGAGTTGTACCTTTCTGCCTTCCTCTCATTGTGGTTTGGTCACTCTGATTTAAGAATGAAGACAACAGAACCCCCCTTAGAACAGCCTCTGCCCCTCGCTCAGATATGGATTGAAACTGAAGTTCCGATTCCAAGCAAAGCCCAGCACTAAGAGCTCTCTGGTCCAACAGAGAATTACTGTGGTTTGGTTATAGCCTCTGAATGCTGCGAGGAGGGATAAAGCACTGACCACTTCGCACATGGCTCCAAGCAGCACTGCTTTATCCAAACACAATAAATTGTATTCCTGGCCAGGAGCAGCTCTGCTCTGCCTGGGGAGAAGCATCATGCCTGGGGAGTGGGCAGCAGCTGGGACATCTTGCAGGTGAGCTGAGGGCTCCCCCAGGCAGGGATCATGGGGTGCTGACATCAGATCAGCCATGAGTGCCCACCTGCCTGCACCTCTTTTCCTTTTCCTTTTCCTTTTCCTTTTCCTTTTCCTTTTCCTTTT
>NW_024884744.1:533595-548360 GCF_019232065.1 Centrocercus urophasianus | reverse complement strand
TCCTTTTCCTTTTCCTTTTCCTTTTCCTTTTCCTTTTCCTTTTCCTTCTTCTCCTTCTCCTTCCCCTTCCCCTTCCCCTTCCCCTTCTCCTTCCCCTTCTCCTTCCCCTTCTCTTTCTCCTTTTTCTTCTCCTTCTCTTTCTCCTCCTCCTCCTCCTTGACCTTCTCCTTTCTTTTCCCTCCCCCGGGCCGTACCGCAGCCCCACGCCCGCCCCCTGGTGCATCGGACGCGCAGCGCAGCGCAGCGGGACGCGCACGGTAGCGGGACAGCTCTGCGCTCGGACATTGCGGGAGTTCCGCAGCGCGGGGCGGCCCTGACCGGGCGGTAGCGGTGGATCTCCTCAGTCACAGCAGTTACCGCAAAGCTGCGGTCCTTTAACTCCTTCAAGCAGCAGGTCGCAGAGCCGCCTAACGTCCCTCCCCGGATGGAAGGGACCCACAGGGATCACCCGTAGCCAATCCCCGAGGATGAGAGCGGTGTCCCAGTGCTCCCCGAGCCCTGGCGCTGTGGGGCCGTGACCGCTGCCCTGAGCCGCAGCTCCGTCCGGGTGCCAGCGAAAAGCACGCCGTGATCCTCGCACTGCTGCCCGGTGCTGCTCAGCCCGACGTGTGCTCTGTCCCTGCAGGGCTGTGGGCAGAGCAGCAGAACCTGCCGTGTGCGGAACGAAGGGAAGCAGACGGCCCTCCGCCTCCGCTCTTTCCACTGCGCTCCGAGTTGCAGTGGTGCCATACACCAGCTCATCCCCATTCTGTTGTTTTAGCTCTGGCTAAATTTGAGAGAGCACGTTCTCAGCTACAAAACATTATTTTTCAACACAGTCACCACCATTAGCTGTGCATTTTCACCAGCGATGAAAAAGAGCTGCATGCCACACTTGTCAAAATCCATGCCAGCAGAGATGACCGCTGTTGCTGTCACCTCAGCTGAACATTCTACAGTGCCTGGCTGTGGCTCTTTGCCTTGTGGCTTGCAGGGCAGCAGAAAGGCCATTTGCTGGGGGGGGGGGTGCATCAGTTTGTTCTGCCCCCTCTTCATGCTTTCCATGCAGCAGCAAACCGGTGTGGGATCCCTGCAGGATGTGGCTGCGCTGCAGCCAGGAGCTTTGCAGAGAGAGCCTTGCTGTGCGCATCGCTGCAGTGGGTGGCAGTGGGTCTCCCTGCAGCCCTCTTAGCAGCTGAGGGTGTTGTTGGGGCTGGTCCTGCCTGCACTGCCCCTGTCTGAAGGCAGATCCTGAAGCTTTTCAACAGAGGAAAGAGGCCCATTAGAAAGCACCAACCCTGGCCCGTGCCAAGCAGCGCATGTGTGATGGGAAGAATCTCTGAGACACTGAGATATTGGGATCCAACAAGTGCATTACCATACCTAAAGGGAATAGAGAACCTTCAGTGCTCAACAGTCTAGCACACTTCTAAATTGACCCATGATACATTATTTAGGAGCTCACATTAGAACCTCTTCTCTCTTTTAGTGGGGTTGGGACACTATGGAGCTCAAGAGCAATATATCATCTCTCCAGAAATAAAGCCCTTCCTGATTTTAATGCAACTTCTTGCTACTGACCTATTTGAACAGGCCTCGGTGCCAGAGCACTCTGTAAGCTGCCATGGTGGGCAGACATCCTTTGCTTTGGGTCCACTCTACCACACCTCCATATTCAGGTCGCTGTTTTCTGAGGATGCTGCCAGGACATTTTGCATTTTACCAAAACACCATGGCTCTGCTCTGGGCCTCTTCCTGCCTTCCTCACTGTTGTGGCACCACATGCTGTGCTCAGTGCTGTGCTGGCAGGGCTGAGGCTGCCTGCTGCAGGACCTGGGCACACAGAGATGCACCTGGCTCCTTGGCACCCCTCCAAGGCACAGGGTGCTGAAAGGAAGGGCAGGCTTCTGCTGGAAGGGTGATGGGCAGCAAACAGCTGCTTGCTGGTTCCAAGCACAAAATGACTTTCTAAATCAGCAGCAGTTTTCTCCCTCATTTACATTGAGAAGCCTTCTGAATTGCTCAGCCTGCTGTAAACAACATATGAAATGGAACCGCTCCCCCTGCCCGCATCGTGGGCACAGCCAGTGGAGCACGGGTGACATCGGGCCCAGTGCTGCCAGCATTGCCTCCACACTGCCGGAGCCAGAGGGGCCATCCTGCAGCCCCTCTGCAGGCCTGGGGCTGTGCGCAGCGCTGTGTGCAGTGGGCAGCCGGGCCTCTGCAGCATCTCCCTGCAGCCAAGGGGAGCACACACAGCTCCAGCTTTGTTCTCCCCGCAAAAGCAGTTTAAGGTTTGTTCCCTTCCCCAACAGAAGTTTAGATTTTGTTCCCCCCCCCCGGCTTCTTCTGCAGGCACTGGTGGGGGACGGAGCTGAAGCTGCAGCAGTGCGTGGGCTGGTGGAGCCCAAAATGCTGTGCTATTGCAGGAAAAAGCAAACGTGGGTGCGCGGTATCCCTTGTATAACATTTCTGTTCCTGTCTGCTATGCAATACTAAATGTTATCTGAAGTGCAGGCTGAGCCCCGAGTGTGGGTGCTGTGCTTGGGGGACACGCAAAGCACTGGCTGGGCCAGGGCAGAGCAAGGGCTTGGTGTGGTGTGCAGGATCCAGCCGGGGTGGAAGCGCTGGGCAGCGGGAGCTGCTCCTGACCTGGGTGCCAGTGATGACTCTCCTGCAGCGGCTCCTTCTGTTGTTTCCAGCTTTGGAAGCTCTGGGCTGAAAGCACAGCTCACACAATCGCATCCATAGGATGAGTGCTCCGAAGCACGGCTTTGCTCCCTGTGATGTGGCAGCTCACGGGCAGCGGGTGCGGGGCTGCTGGTGTGCTCCGGGCACGGTCCACCGTGCTCAGGGGTGGCACAGCTGCCCTCAGGCACTGCTGCAGGAAGCGGGACCAGCTGCGGTGGAGTGCTGCGGGGCAGAGCTGCACTCAGAGAGGGACTGAGGAGCTCCAGGTGACACCGCGCTGTGCTCACAGAGGTGACACACAGTGTGTCTGTCTGTGACACGCTCTAACTTCAGCCCAGTGCTGCTGTGACATATTTTTCTGTGCATTTAACAAATGGAGTCTGAATGAAGCTCAGCACACTGGGAGACCGTGTGGAGCAGTCAGAGAGCAGACTCCTGCAGCAAATCTTTCCTAATGATTCTGGGCTGCTGAGAAGAAGCATTTTACTCCTGAATGCATTTGGTAGAGAAGATTTGCTACCGTATAGAATTAAACCTCTTTCAGTTTTAATGGCACTAATCAGCTTAGCGCAGTGACAGGCACAGTGAGGTGTGGGGTGATGCAGGGAACCCCATCCCTGCGCTGTGCCCCACAGTGGGCTGGGTGCCCACACCGCCCGCACTGTGCCCAACACATGGCTCAGTTCAGTCCCATCAGGTGCCATCAGTTCTCTGGTGCCTTCAGCACACAGCAGACCTGCGGGCTGCATGGGGACCAACAGGGGATACCGCAGTCCAAGACAGCCAGCCCGCTTCTGGAGGTGTGGAACCGCATTTCCAGCAAGCAGCCAAAACGCTCTGAGTGCCAGGTGAGCACAGGAGCAGGCAGTGCCCAGTGCTCAGTCCATGCTGGGGTTCACAGCACAGCAGTGTGTGCCCACACCAGCAGCGATGTGGGTGGGAGTGGTGGAGAGAGAGAGAAAATAACACAAAGCTTTCTGCTTCCCGAGGGGGTGTGCAATGTGGTGTTTAGGGGACGAAGATGCTGATTAATTTGAACAGGCAGACAAAGACCCTGACATCAATTAAATGCTGCTGATGAGGTGAGGTCAGTGGTAATTACAACCTGCTCCTACCTTCATGTGCTGCAGTGTTGTTTAATCTTTGTGTTGAAAAGCTTTTCGTTGAAATGATGTGGTATGATAATTTCCTACAGTGTCCCGCTTCTAATTAAGTGGTTGGAAATGTGGTGGGCTGCACTTCATCACCTCAGCTTCACATAAGGCCTTGCTAAAGAAATACCCTCAGTTTTAGCTCCGATTATTGCTAACCCATGGCTGTTTGGGCAGTGCAGGGCACAGGGCACACACTGCCCGGGGGTGCCACGGGGTCTGGGGGGAATGCTTTCTGTGGGATGGAGCAGCAGGGCCGTGCTGCATGCTGGAAGTGCTCCGGGTGCTGCTCAGCAATGAGTTGCCACCCAGGTGTGGCCGGTGGTGTTGGTCTGTCTGCACCACTGATGACCAGGGCTGCCAACAGCTGCTGCTTTCTGCATGTGCTGTGCTCACTGCTCATGTGGAGGGTGCTGCACGATGCAGGTGCCGCACACTGTGGGCGCAGTGCTCAGGATGTGCATGCAGCCGAGGCGGACAGATGCTCTCCAGCCACGTGCTGGGGCTCTCTGTGACCATGGGCCACCCCACAGCTCCCCGCATGGCTGCAGCCGGGGCCGGAGGTGCAGCAGGGATGAAGGCTCTGCCTGCAGCTCGCTCCAGCTCCTGCCTCCAGCAGTGGGACACCAGGCTGAATGCCACCTGCAGTGCTGCCACTGCAGCAGCACTGACCCCATGGTTGGGTCAGGAGGACAGAATCACAGCCAGTGCCAAGAGAGGCGTGAAAGGAAACGAGCTGCATCCCACGCGCTGCTCCCCTTCGAACAGTGTGGTTTTTTGCTCCGGGGGCATGGATAAACCCTGCAAGCACTCAAGCACTGCCACTCCCAGGGCCATGTCCCTGCACAGAGCCTGCTGCTGTGCTGCTTGCCAGCCCCAGCCTGGTTGCCTCTCCCAGAGCTCAGCAGCTTTGCTTTGCTGGGAGCGCCCCTCTGCTCTGCGTGAGTGCGTGGTGCAAGGCAGGCAGCTCCCAGCCATGCCCTGTCCTGCAGCTGCCTGCCTGCTGCTGCAGCCCTGACCCTTCTTGTGCCAGAGCTGCCTATCACAAGGTTGCATCTACTTCTTTTTGCATTAACATCTGCAAATGGCAAATTGCAGCCCACGAGGAAAGCAGCAGGCTGGAGATCAGCTGACAGTTTGCAATCTGATGATGAAAGCATGTATTTATGAGGGAAGGAAGTGGTGCCAGCCCCGATGTATGGTTGCTGTGCAGCAGGGAACAGGGGTGCATGGAACCTTTCTGTCTTTCCTTTGCTGCAGCTGACATTTCCTTAAATCCCAGCAGTGACATCAGTGCCAGCACAGGCATTCCACTTCTTTTTCTTTGCCACACTTGTTGGAGGGATGAGGCACAGTAACAGCTTCCTGGATTTGGAGCCTATGAACACAGCGTCACATGTGAACCACTTCCAAAGCAAAGAATGTGAAAAGCCCCAGCAGCCCAACACCCTTCCCCATATGCTCTATAGAGCAGCTCTGTTTACAGCATGAGCTGGCAAATATCATGTAATATAGCTAATAGTTAGATGACACTGAGGGGTGACTCACTTGGAGTGGTCTCATGCATATTTCTGCCCCTGGAAGCTCACAAGTTGGGGCGGGTAGAGGTGCACCAGCTCTGTGCCTGCCCCTGGGTGAGGGCCCCGGGCACAGCGCTGTGCTATGGTGCTGTGACGTGGTGCTGTGACGTGGTGCTGTGACGTGGTGCTGTGATGTGGTGCTGTGACGTGGTGCTGTGACACAGTGTGGACATTCCTGCAGCCGCAGCATCAGCTCCGTGGTTACAGGGAGCGGTGATGCCGTGTGGGCCATCATGCAGGACTGGACCCTGGTCTGCATTCGGTCGCTGCCGTTAGCCATAAGGAGGCTGTGGAGAAAGGCACAGACGGGCACATCTGGCTCCTTACCTCATGCCCCGGGGCTTCCCTGCACTGCCAATCTGCAGAGTGACTTCTGGCACTTGCTGCAGACTGTGTCCAGGTGTAATTGCTTTATCTTATTTGGAGGGGCAGAATATGACCTGGTGTCCTCAACAACTCATACTGGAGGGCAAGTGTGGCTGCTGGAGCACAACGGTGCATGGATGGATGTGGCTCCCGGACCTGGTGCTGCACCTGGAGCACAGCAGGATCCCATCTGCACTGTGCTCAGCCCCGTGCCGTGTGCCTCCCCCCCAAACTGAGCCGCAGAGAGGCAGCAGTCTCCAGCAGAGAAATCCTGAAGAACTCACAGCAGTGGCTGCAGGGCCGTGTAAGGCAGAGGGCTGCCTGGAACAGCACTGTGGCACTCTGGGTTCAGTGCTCATGGCCACAGAGTGGTGTTGGCATTGTCTCTTTGACCATTTCCAAGCAGTGGTGATGGGAACTGAGATCAAAAGTGCACAACATTTCTCCCCGTGTCACAGTGAGCAAAGACCAATGGGGCATTGAAAGTGGAAAAGGAACATAAATCATCACTGATTCCTGGCGTTCCACATATGTGCACATGCACAGATTTATATGCATGGATATATGTGTCCATGTAGCTCATGGTATATTTTTAGGTGCAGTGCAAACTGATCCTGTCCATAAGCTCACTGGTGAGATTGAGAAAAATGGCAGCTGAAGTCTTCTGTCTCTGTAACAACACAAAGAGCTGTGCTGGTCCAGAAGAGCAGCAGGAATTGACACAGCAGGACTGGTTGCAGCAGGATGCACGTGGCAGGACTTGTTGCAGCAGGCACACTCCTGCAGCCTGGGCCAGTAGCTGGTTTTGGAGCCAGCTCCCACCACCTTCCCCTGCACACCTCAGCTCACTGCTGGTACCACACACAGCCCAGCTCGCCCTGTGCTCTATTCTGGGTGCAGGGCACTATACTTAGGGGTGAGTCATCCCTCCCAGCATCGGCTGTAGGAGAGCTCCAAGCAGCAAAGCTCGGGGCAGCCTGGCCCTGGTGCAGGGCTGTGGGCTGGGGCAGTGCGGCCAGAATTGCAGCTGGGACACCGCAGCTGGGACGCTGCCCACCAGCCCTTCAGGTGCGCCTCCCTGTGTGTGCTCTAAGGCAGCTGCTGACACAGCACCGCCTGGGCGCGGCGGCTGAGCGGCATTTTGCATCCTTCAGCTCTGGGCAGCGGCTGAGGAACCCGCCCGGGTGCTCGTTGAGGAACGCACGTGCTGCTGGCCGAGCAGTGCAGATATCAGCGGGACGATACCGGCCCAACCGCACCGAGGAGCGTTCTTCCTTGCAGATTCATTCCCTGTGCAGAATGGAAGGCTGCAGAACATGTTCATTGAACGCCGTCCAAGCGCTCCGTCAGCCTCTCCCATCTGCTCTCAGTGAGGGCTGCGCTGCGCTGCTCCCCACTCTTGTGTCACCATCGTGCTGCTCCGGGCAGCCCCTGCCCTTCCTCTGATCCTCGCTGGGCTCAGTGCTGCTGGCGGTAGCTTTCTGCCCAGCAAAAGAGGGCTTGGGAGCAGTAGGTCGTTCTGGTGATTCTCTGCCTGCAGGAGGAGCAGGCTCACAGAACAGGAGCTTCTGCTCTCAATTGAGTCCCCTAAGTAATATATGAATATTGGCATCGTTTTCTGAAAACGTTTAACACCGGCAGCTTTATTTTTAGTGTGTAAATGTCAGCAGCAGCGTTGGATCGCTCTCATTCCCGCTGCTGAGTCCCAGCTCACGCTGAGCTCTGATGGGGGCTGACGCCCCCAGCTCCCACTGTGCCATGGAGGGGTCCTGGTGCGGGCCCAGGGGGCAGCCCCCGAGCTCTCACCTCCCCAAAGTGATTTTGTTTTAAGCAAGCAGCCTCCAGAAATGTAGGGCAGGAGTGGCTCCTGCCAAAATTAGTCCTTGTGTGAGAGCGTGAGCAGGATGCTAATGGGCAGCCGCCCGCGTGCAGGGGGGAACGGGGCTGCTTTCCCTGCCCAGCACTGGTGTCAGCAAGGCCTGGAGCAGCACACACACAGTTGTGGGCATTTTCTGCAGGAAGCTTCGATGCCACAGCCCTGGGACATGCAGAATATCAAACAGCTTGCTTCTCCCTGTGCCCGACGTGTCCCAGCACATCTGGGGTGGAGGGGAGCTGCAGCTGGGAGGGAGTGCAGGCAGAGCTGTGCCGTGCTGCTGTCTGCCCGGTGGCTGCCGCTCACAGGGGTTGGTACAGGAGTCTCCCAGGCCTTTGTTCGGGTATTTGCACAACTGCAGAGCTTCCTCCCCTGAGAACAGTGCCTGTCCTGGGTGTGCCAGGGAGCGGTAAAGCCCGTCCTGTGCCTGGCAGAGCTGTGTCCTTCACGGAGCAGCAGTGAGGATGGGGTAGGATTGAAATGGGGATGGTCCCTGCCTTGTGCTGCCACCCTGAGCAGCTCCATGGAGGTAAGCACTCTGGTGATGGAATTAGTAAAATAAAGAACAAGAGGTGTTGGTGGCAGGGAAGTACCTACTGTGTGAGCACCCAGCCTCGCTGTGCCCCTTCCTGGCACAGCCCAGGACATCTCAATGGGCTTCTGCTGCCCTCAGCACCCCCTGATCCCAGCACCTGCAGGGCTCACACACAGGATGTCTGAAGGGGATTTGACATTTCTTTTTAACTCTGTCAGATGAACTGCATCAGCAGTCTCCTCCTACTAGCAAAGGGGTTGATTATTTCTGCTGTGGATGTTTCAATCTCTGCCAGTGCTGGCTTCCTGCAGCACGCTGTGGGTGCCTGGCAGCACAAAGGCAGGGTCACCAACTCAGAGCAGGAATAAAACCACAGCATTTCCTGCTGCTACTGGTGCTGTGGAGTGTCCTGGGCTGTCCCCGGGCTGTGACAAAACCTGCATTGCTTTGCTTTGAATTAATTCACAGTTTTGAGGGCCATGCTGTTCCAGAAGGGGCCTCTGCACTAGTGAGGCTTTTGTCAGTGCACAAGAGCATTTCTCTGCATGTGACCCAAACCATGATTATCTGCAGCACCACCAGCACTGCCTGCACAGGGCCACACTGTGCCACGTGGCACACATAGCTGTGGGGCAGAAAGAAGCTCTAGGTTCCCTTCAGCAGGAATGAGCTCTGGGCTCTCCGAGCCCACACCGCACAGCGTGGCGGGGACATTTGTGTCAGAGCAGTGACAGCAGAGTGGCCCTGCACATGGCATTTGTGGCCACCAGAGCACCAGCATCAGGTGCCCACAGGATGGCTGTCAGGAGGCTTAGAAGGAGCAAAACCACATCTCGTAAGGCCACTGCCATTCAATGAGTCTCCCATAGCAAAGGGCCAGCAATGTAGGACAAATGAGTGACATCTCCTTTACAGCACAGGGGGAATCTGCTTGCTGACACCACTCATCTGTGACCAACCACTGTGCACAAAGGGGAGCAGTGTGGTTCAGCACACACCTTGGGGAAGGAGGCAAAGCCATGATGCTTCTCCACAGCTGAGGTGCATGGAAGCTGCCCAGCCAACAGCCAGCAGTGCACTGGGAGCTGCCAACCATGCTCTAGAACAGGGCTTCTGCCAGTGCTGCTCGGTTAGCTCAGTGCCTGTAGCACACTTACACCAAGGGGCTTCAAAGTAAAGCAGGTACAAGTGAAATACAGCTGCACTATGTGCCACACACCTGCAGTTTGGACCGCAGGATCACAGTCAGAGCCCCACATCAACACCAGCAGCTTCAGCGTCAAACACTTCTCAAAAACCAGAAGCCGTCCCCCCCAAAGCAGAGTCTGGGCCCCAGGCACCAGCAGCTCCCAGCTGTGCACGACTGGGGGAGGGCTGTGCTCACCTGGTCCTCATTAGGACAATCAGCACTAATAGGAGGATCTGGGAGAGTGCCGGCAGGGATCTGGGCTGGAGCTGCCTGGGCTGTGTGCTGGAGTTGGGAGAGGTCCGTCAGTCTCCTCAGAGCATCTCGCAGCACACATCCTTTGCAAACCTTCTATTATCTATTTTTAAGCGTGTATTGCTGTCTGAGGATTTGCCCGGGAGTGTGAGCTAATGGCAGGAGCACAAAGGCAGGAGGAGGCTGCTGCTGAGCCCTTCCCATGCAGGTTGCTAGGTGCAGAGCTGCGTGCTGCAGTGCTGGGCCACTAAAAATAGTGCCGGCTGCAGAGCTGTACCTGGCACTGAGCATGGCTGGGCTGGGCTGAAAGAACAGTTCTTGGTCACTATAATTATGCAAATCGGGATTTTTTTCACTACTATTTAATGAAAGCAGGTGAGTAAGCCAAGAAGCTTCAAAGCTGGAGTACTGAGAGGTAACGCGTCTCTGTGGGAGCTGCAAAGCCAGATCTCACTGGAGCTCCTCAGAAATGGAGCTCACCAACATCAAATCACAGAGCAGTAGAAAACAAACGCTTTCACAAATACCAACTCTGATGGTGTGGGGCTCAGACCATTGCTGCCGTGTGGGCTGGGATGGGGCCTGAGGTGCTCAGTGCTGCCTGCTCACAGTCCTTGGCCAGCATCTCATAGCCTTTGTGTTCTACAGAGTGGGTATGAAAAAACAGGATGGTTCAGCTGGAAGGGACCTGCTGATCCTCAGTGCTGTTCTATGAAGGTGCCTAAACTGACAGCAGAGCCTGTGTATGTTTCATCCCGACTTCATTTTGTATTAAAGATTGCTATGTGTGGGAGTTAATGGGCATAAATGAGAAGAAAAGCAGCCCCATGAGCAGCAGCACAGTGCAGCCGCTGACAGCAACACCTTCCTGCATGGATCCCTGCATGCTCAGCAATGGCAGTCCTAGGCTCACAGAGAGATTCTTACCTCAGGCTGGTATTGGCATCTTCTGCATTCATTAAAAGATTCCCAGATAGAGGAAAAAAAGTTAGAGGCATGTAAAAATCAGAAGGACCGACACAATGTAATGGTGATACAGGAGGGATAACGACTAAGGGACAAGCGTGATAGAAAGCTGTTGCAATGAAAAAAGGAAAGTGCTCACCCATCTCTGAAGATAGGCTTGCAGGGAAAGCTCCATAGGACAGGAATCTCCAACCAGATCTCCTTCCCCAGTGGCAATCAGGCCTTAAATGGGGTCTACGAGCGGTGCAGCCAGGCTTCACCCCTTCCACTCACACCACTGAACTGCCTTCACCTGAGCTCACAAGACTCACGGGTCCTTTCCCCGGGTTCTCCATCAGTGGCTCAGGCCAGGACTCAGCAGTTCCCACACAGAGGTGTGACCTGGAATCCTGGTGCATGGAACCCCGTTTGTAGCCGAAGGTGGACACAGAGCAGTGAGGGGAGATGGGCTCTCAGCTGGCACTGCAGTGAGATGAGGGGTAAAGGCAGCACTGCCCGCTGCCAAAAGCGCTTGCTAATTACCGGCTCCATGACCTGTCCGCCCTGGGTCGTTGCCCTGCAGGTGACGGCGGGGGCTGTGCCCACGGGGACGCAGCGGGGCAGGACGTGCTCTGAGAGTGCTGTGCTGTGGACTATGGGAGCAAAAAGGAGGAAAACGAGCCGTGTGAAACGCCCGAGGTCCTGCAGGGGCCGGGTGTGCCCTCACTGCCATCGGGAGCAGCGGTCCCGGCTCAGCAGAGTGCCGGCACGAGGCTCCGTGTGCTGCCCTGCCCGTCCACTCAGGATCTACTCACAGGTGTGACTTAGCAAAAGTTGTGTTTCCTACTGACAGAAAAGAGAGAAACAGCCCCGGGAACTCAGAGCTGCAGACCCGGTTCCCACCCAGAGCAGCGGTTCGGAGCGTCATCCCAGCCCCACGCTGCAGCTCTGCTCCTTGTGAACCGCAGCCCTTCCCTGTTGGTGTGAACAGGCTGCGCTGTTCGGCACTGTTTGTCAGCAGGGATTAATTAGCAATTGACCCCTGGTTGGGGTTCTTTTCCCCTTTGCGTTCTTCACCTTACAGTGCTAAATGAGATCGTAATGTTGCTTCAAGAAGCTGTGCTTCCTGAGCAGTGTTTAATTTATCAAGGGGCAATCCATGAGCTTAATTTATCTCCGGGTTACATAGAAGAGTGAAAATCAGGGTGGAATTGAGTTTATTATAAAGACGTTCTGTCAGAAGACGCGGTATTACAGTGACTTAAACATGCTGCCAAATTTCCCACTAATGCCCAATTCTGATATGAACACAGAACCACACTTTACAAACTCGACATTTAGTCTTCTAATAAATAAGTTCAATAAATAGGGATTCTGCAGGCTGAGCTGTGTGTCCGAGCAGAAGCTGCTGAGCACGGCTGTGACCAGGGCTGCTCCTGCTCCTTACTGGCTGCTCGAGTCCGTGAGCAACGTAGAGCCGTCTCACTCACCATGAAGACCGGAGGAACGAGGATCTGCTGAAGTCACCCCCAGCATCACACAGAACCCGATTCTGCACACCGAATCTATAACGTAAAGCATGCTTTCATACTGTTTGAGCACAATATTTTCAAACACGTTTCTTAAAAATATGAGAAAGCACTCAGACCGCCCATGGAGGAGCTCAGCCGCGCTCCGACCGCTCTCGCGTTACACAACACCTGGCTAATTTTAGATGACCTATTCCATGTTGGGAGAAGATGCACCGAGCAGTGGGTTTAGTCTGCGGAATATCGCAACGTCCTCTTAACGCAGTGATGTGTCACAAAACCGAGAAATCAGTTCCCTCTCAACTACTTCAATGTAGAACACAGTCCGTGTGTACGTTTTCATTTTGATGACTGTTTTCTTGGGAAGCGACAGGCGCTGCCGAAGGGCTGCAGCACAGCGGTGTTCCCGCACCCAGAGGGACGCAGGCAGCTCAAGCACCGCAGCCCCGCTCGTCTGGGAGCTGTTTCCAGCTCGCGCTCCTGGCGCTGCCCCGTACGAACCGCACGAAGAGCCGGCAGCGCGGCCCGGCCCGGCACCGACGGCCGCACAGCACTGCGTGTGCCGGGCGCTGCCGCCCCGCCTGCAGAGCGACCCGTGCCCGCTGCCCCTCCGCCGAGCCCGTGCCCCCGGATCGTCCGACGTGCGCGGCGGTGGGCACGGCTCTGCGGCGCCCGCGTTCGGCGCCGGTGCTGCCAAAGCTCCGGGCGATCGCCGAGGCCGGGAAGGAGCGGCAGCGCTCGGCGCGCAGAGCCGGCAGCCGCGCCGGGGCCGTGGGCAGCTACCAAAGGGGCAGCTCCGGGGGCCGTGCTGAGCTCCTCGTCTGCATTTCCTGTTTGCAAGGGAGGCGGGCGAAGATCCTTTTGGAGTGTGGGAGTCTGAGCCATTAAAACAGAAGCACTTTGATTGCTCTCTTCCTTCAGGGGATTTGCTTCATTTTACTTCATCTGACACAAGTCAGAAAGAAATGAGAACTCTGCAAGGAGCAGGAGAGCTGAATTCTGACATGTTATTCTCCACTAAGATTAAAATTCTTCCACTTACTGTGTTAAGCTTTTTCTAATCTTAGAAAAAGAGCCTTTATCTAAAATGAATGGGGATGGCAGACCATCCCGACACACGCGTGCGCAGGGCTGTCCGGCGGTGTCAGGATGCAGCGTTACTGCAAAAAGGAGTCCCCACACCTTTCACATCCGTTCACAAACTGGTGTCCCCGTTCTGCTTGTACTCTGTCAAAATATTGAGCGTCATCTCCTCGCTCTTGGACTGCACGTTGGGCTCGCTCCTCCGGGACGACTTGCGGGTGGCCCTGGAGAGCCGCCGGCGGAAGGTGTCCCCGGCCAGGAAGTAGAGGATGGGGTCGACGCAGCTGTTGAGGCTGGCCAGCCCCCGCGTCACCTGGTAGGTGGCGTACACCTTGTCGTTGAAGGCACACATCTGCGGCGTCTGGAAATCCAGCCTGGCCCTCAGGTTCAGGGTCTTCATCACGTGGAAGGGGAGGTAGGAGACGGCGAAGACCGTCAGCACGATGATGACCAGGTAGATGGACTTCCTCCGTAGAGGAGAGTTGTCCAGGTCCTTGTAGATCAGAGCTTTCACGATCAGCCCGTAGCAGCCGAGAATGACGATGAAGGGGATGCAGAACATGAACACCGTGGTGCACATGCTGTACACGAAGTAGCTCCGCAGGTACTCGTCGGCCGTGGTGTCGTAGCACGTGATGGTTTTGTTCCTCCTCACCCCTGTCCCCGAATAGAAGAGGATGGGCGCGATGACGGCCACCACCAGGGCCCACACCAGTGAGCTGATGTACACAGCGTTCTTCTTCTTCAGCCTCCCCAGCGACTTCAGCGGGTGCACGACACCCGTGTACCTGTGCACGCTTATGCACGTGAGGAACAGAATGCTGCCGTAGAGGTTCACGTGGAAAATGAACCTCTGCAGTTTGCACATGACATCCCCGAAGATCCAGTCGGTTTTGTTGAAGTAGTAAAAGATGAGGGCGGGCAGCGTGAGGACATACAGGAAGTCAGCCAGCGCCAGGTTGAACATGTACACCGAGATGCCGCTCCATGGCCGCATGTGGAAGACGAACATCCAGATGGCCACGCTGTTGCCCAAGAACCCGGTGATGAAGACGAGGATGTAGACGGTGGGCAGATAGTAGAACTGGAAGCCCGTTTTGGTCAGGGAGCACTTGGTGGTGGCGTTTCCCGCGGCCCAGCCGCCGGCCAGCAGCTCGGGCTGCGTCCCGTTCAGAGCAGCAGAGATGAGGGCTTCGGTCATGATCCTCCCGGCGCGCTCACGACGGCCTGGGGCGAAGCGGCGAAGGCTCTACGGGAACAGCAACGCATCTGGAAAAGGAGAACGAAGCAGGGGAGCACGGCGCGCCGGGCGGGAAGGTGAGCGGAGCCGCGCAGCCCGACACACCGCGCCGCGGCCGGCCGTCCTCCGCGGAGCGCAGCGCGGGGTGGGAGCGGTGCGGGGCACCCGGCGGCGGATGGCCGCTCCGCCCGCTCCGCGCTCTTCCCCCCACCCGCCCCGCGCCGCCCCACCTGCCTCCCTCGCCGCGCTCCGCTCCGTTCTCTCTCCTCCGCTCCCCGGCGGCGCGAAGCGGCGTCCAGCCCGCAGCTGTGCCCATGGCGGGGCCGCGGCTCCATCCGCCGCCTCACGG
>NW_024884744.1:463978-478944 GCF_019232065.1 Centrocercus urophasianus | reverse complement strand
ACGGTGCCGGAGCCGCCGAGCACACGTGCGCGGCCCCGCGCGGCCGCCTCCGGCTTCGGGAGGGGAAGGAGGAGGCGGGGGGGGGGGGGGGGCGGCGGCGGTGGAAGCGGCTCCGCGCAGCGCCCGCCTCGGGCCGGGCCGGGCACCGCGCTGCCGAGCGGGCGGCGAACCGGGAGCGGCTCCGCGCCGTGCGCCGCCCGCGGGAACGAAGCGCCGCGCGCCCTTCGCTCTGCCCCGCCATCCCGGCCCAGGGCTCCTCTCGGGGTTCCGCTCCGCGGAGAGCGGTGCTCGGCCCCGCGAGGAGCGGAACGGGGCTCCTCTGGAGACATCGCCTCCGGTCGCACGGAACCCAAACGGTGTTCAAGAGCAGTGGCGAGGTGGCTCTGTTGGACGCGGCTCAGTGGGCACGGTGGGATGGGTTGGGGTTGGACCTGGTGATCTTTTTTCCAACCTTATCGGTTCTGTTATAACATTCCCCAGAACGAGTTGCAGGACCGCACACTCAGGCACAACGTGAACATGTCCCTTTGCACGAGGCTCATCTTCACACCCCAGAATCCATCACCATCACTTGCAAAAGGACGTGGGGAACTGGAGGGCAGAGGCATCCCATGAGCACGGAGCAGCCTGCAGCACGCAGCCTGATGCCACCAGCACGGCCCCAGGAGGAGCAGTGTGCAGGGAGAGCTGGGGTGGTTCTGCAAAGCCAGGGCTGGAAGGGTGGCAGCAATCTCCCAAGGTTTAAAGAAAGCACAAAGAGCAAGAACCTTGTCTCTGTGGTGCAGAAAGCAAGGCGAAAGTCGTAAACTGCTCTAAGAGAGAATCAGGCTGGACTTAGAGACAGAAGAGCCAAGGATACCAGGCCCGGGGCGAGGAGCAGCTCAGTACGCTGGGTCTGCTCTGGGCCAGGGGAGTCGAGTGACCCCTGTGGCCCCTCTTGCAGGTTTACCCCTGACTCCACCAGGGTTTGTGCTTTTGGAGCTGTCCTCATACACAAGCAGCCTGCTCCAGCCCTGGGGCTTACAGCGTACCTCTGATGGCTTTCATTCACAGAGGTTTTTTTGTCCTTTTCCATAAAATATTCACATCTTTGAAAATTATGTTTTTTGGTTGCTTACTTTATATTTTGCTTTTTTAATAAAATCAGTGGCAGAATTCTCTGTCTTTTGATTTCCAAAACCTCACAACTATCTGTACCGATTCCAGCTGTTTAAGGTTTTGTATCCTATGGAACACCGATATACTGATAATACGAACTGCATTCTAATGGATACACGCATACACTTTCCAAAATCTCACTTTCAGTTACGCATTTGTCCTCAAACCTCATACTTCTGTTTTCTCCCAGAGGGACCCACCAGCCCCCAGTAGTGCAGCTGTGGGGCAGCCAGCCCTATCTGCGCCCCCCGGGCTGTGCAGTGCCGTGCTGCTGGCCCTGCTGTGCTGCGGCCATGCTGGGCCATTCTCCCAGCCCTGTTCTGCTCAGTGTTGGGCGCAGGCGCAGCTCGCCCAGCTGCCAGCATGGCCCCAGCCCCAGCAGGAACCAAGGTTTTGGCAGGAAGTTTCCACAGAAGCTGCAACTGCTTTTAGAAACAGAGAGCATTACAGGCGGCCACAGCTCCACCTCCACAGAGCTTCTCTTTTCAAAATTAGTTTGTCAAATAAGTGAATGTTCACTGTAAGAGTCCTGTTCTGTGACAGCGTTTTTCACACTAAGCCAAAAACCCGGTGATGCCTGTGGAAAAGTGTATTTTTGAGGTCCTCTCCCTGTTACACACCGGTCTGTGGCCCATGGGGTCTGCAGCACGAGCTGGCTGCTCACTGGGTACCACGCACTGCAGAAACCAGCACCCCAAAGCTATGGAGGACTCTGGCTTCCTCATCACTAGGTTTCTCTCAGGCACCAGGAGTGGGGCTTCTTCCTGCCCATCCCCTCCAGCAGCAGACCACCTTCTTCCAATCTTCTTCCTGCTGAACGTACTGAGGTTTGTGGCTCGGACTGAACTGCCTGTTCTCCCCCTCTCATGCTTATCTTTCCCCACTAAGTCATGTAATTTGTATTTATAATTTTGAACATCACTTGCTATCTAAACCTAGTTGTTTCAGAATGCTTATTTTTACTTTATGAATGGGAAAAAGGAAAAGAAAAAAAAAAAAGGAGGAGTATTGCAACTGAATTCTGTTTCATTCATTTATAGGTACTGAGCTCCTGTCAAGTTCTGAAGTTTCAAGTGATTCCTCAGAATTACATCCTTTAATCTGTAACAGAATTAGACAAACCACTTTGCTATTTGCTTTGACATTTGTTAGGCTTGGCGACTACAAGAAGGTAAATTTGCCTTTTCCCCAGCTGCACTGGAGCTGAACAAGCAAAGTCAGGTTTGTGAAAGGTGATAACACGCTTTGTGGCTTTCGCTCACAATTCCTTCACTTCGGGGACAAACGATACCTCCTCAGAGATCTGAACTCCAGCTGTTTCCTTCTTAAGATTTTACGTTCTATTGCACAGCCTGGCATTAATATAATTAACTTTGCTCTTTGTGCGCTGCAATCACAGCACACAACAGACTGCAGCACTGCAGCCCCTCGGGGAAGGACGGCCGCCCTGAGCAGGGCAGGTTGGAAGCTGCCCACATATGGCACCCGAGGAAACGGAGGCACTTTGCTGACGGGGCCCTGTGGCATTTCTGTTTGCCTGTTTGAGTTTTTCTCATAAAAACTGAATGCTGAAAGGACGTAAAGGAACAATGATTTTCCTTTGAGGAAATTTGCCCTTGTGTTTCAAAGAAGCTCAATGTGGATCAGTGCGGACTCGGTGACAATTGCTATCCCATGATATTTGTACCTTTCCCCGACTTACATCCCTCTGCCTGTCACCACATAAAGCGAGGGCACAGATGCAGCAAGCAGATAACTTCAGCACTGATTGCACAGCCTTGGTAGTCCCTGGGAATGAGCGCAGTAATGGGCCGTTTGTCCCTCTTCCTGTTTCTGTTCTATCACAAAGGAGTACGTGAGCCTGTTTCCGCTCTATGTGCTTACATCAGTACGCTGGGCATTTGCAAAGCCCTTCTTCCGGTCACAGAGTTTTCTGCATGAACTCTTTGCTGCCCAGATTTCTCTTCATTCACTGCAGTGGGTCAGTGCCTGTAAAAACTGTATTTTCCTCATGCAGAGCTGGCTTTAACAAACAACCTGTATGTAAGATGTGCATCCTTACATGGCCCCAGCACGAGGCAGAGCATGGCCAGTGGGGTGCTCACAGCCAGCAGCTGGCATGGCCACCACAAAGCCCCGCTGTCCCCATGCAGCCACCTCCACTCCACTCATTCCAAGGGCCTTGCCCCAAAGCCGTCACTTGGTTGCACTAACACTTCAGTTTTACTTCAACTCCTGTCATTTTCCCATTTTCATGTAAGATGCACTGACCTGACTGCTGGGTCAGCTCCGGGCTGCCTGGGACCTGCAGCCACCTCAGCTGGCCCACCCCAGCCACCACTGGGACCTGCCACCATTGGGATGTGGCGCTGCTGGAACCTGTCACCACCAGAATCCATCATCGCTGGAACCTGCCCAAAGCAACCTGCCGCTGCTGGCACCTCCCTGTGCTAGAGACTGAGCTCAGAGCACACTCCTCTTTGATAAAGTACAACTCTAGTTTGCTTTATCATTAGTTTCATGCCTAATTCCTAAGCAATGTGCTCTCTCACTGTATCCTATGATGCATTCATGCTATTTACTATAGGCTTTATAGGTCATAGCAGACCAAACTCTCAAGTCCCAGCCAAAGTATGAAGTACAAGCTCTGCAGTAACATGATGTCCAGGCAGGGCACTGGAAAGAGGAGATTGTAAAGAATTCTCAGGTTCAGGTTATCATCTGGAATACCAAACAGAACGATGGACTAATTACCTTCCAGGCAAACATGGATAAAGAAATATTTCATCGTACGCTCCAGCTTCACACATATTAGAAGAAAAAGCTATAAATTAAATGATGAGGGAAGAAAGAGAAGCATATTGTGTAAACAGAAAAGACATTTCATGGTGTAGAGTCACCATGCTTTGTTACAACAGGAGCACAAAAGAGGAACCCCTCAGCACCAGGTCTGGCAGTGACTCTGGCAGTGAAGCAGGGCTCCGACAGCTTGGACTAAAGGAGCTCCCCAACGCAGCAGCACTGGTGGATGAGAAAGGAGCCCAGAAAGCTGTGCTCAGGCCCACAGACACTCTGTGCTGCACAGCTGGAAGCAGGGCTGTGCCTGCCATAGCAGCGTTCTGCTGCACCCGAGGCACAGTGCACAGAGTATGGCTGCAGCACATGACTCTCAGCACCAAGCCCTCACCTCTCTTCTGCAAACCAGAACATTGTGCTACGCTGCACACTCAAGGCATGCCTGGTGCCTCCGCTTACACCATCACGAAACAAACCTCCTGCTCTAATTTTCCATCTTTTTGCTGGCCTTCATAAAAGGCAGATCATACATAGCTTCAATTGTAGACCCAACACGATAACAGCCCTCAGGAAGCTCTTCAGCTCCTTATGCTGTTTTTGTTCAGCACTGATAAGGCACATGTTCTCCAAAAGGGTCTGACATTAAGTTTCAGCCTTGGCAGTAAAGAAAGTGATTCTTACATCCCTTTTGTCACAGCGTGAGTTCTTCAGTGAAGAACTTCCGCTTCTGCTCTGCAGCAACATGGAGGCACCCAATTCGTGCTGCTGTGTTAGAAGGGGTTTTGTCTGCTGTGGCGATACCCCGACATGTGTGCTTCAGTAAAGCAATGGGCACGTTTCATGTCCAGCATTTCTGCCGCACGGTACTTCCAGCCAAAGCCTTGTGTGAATGCGCAGCAATACTACTTTTATGAAAAGTAGTGAAACGTTCAGCAAAAACTTCTACAAGGCTTCAAGAACACAAATGAGCAAAATCTGTGCTATTTCACATCAAATAATTGCAACATACGGCGTGTGTTCTGCGTAACGGCGACTTTACAGCCGTTTAACCAACAGCAGGGGCCCATTTCCACTCACCGCAACCCCCACAGCGAGAGGCACAGCCGCCCAGCCTGTGGGCTCAGGGAGACATAGGCACATGGCCTCAGCTTTCCTAGCGGAACAAGAGCCCAAACTGACAGAACATCGCTCCACAGAACCCAAGAAAAACTGGAGAGGCTCTGAAGGCTCCATGTCTGCCTGGCGGGGCCAGGCGAACTGCCCGCATCCCCATCATGTGTGCCACGTCCCACAGAGCCCACGGGGAAAGGTCTGCATGGCTGTGACTTGGTCTGGCCCCAAGAGATGGCTGTTGCCTTCACTGCGCCCAGTGAGTGCAGAAAGCTTTACATAAAGTTTGCCAAGCAAAATTTCCAAGTTTCTTTACCATGTTCCTTAAATCTTCCCAATTTATCTCACAAAATACATTCAGTAAGATGCAGTATAACAAAACAGCATTCCAAACAGCTTACCATAACCTCTCAGGGCACTGCACATCGTTCTGCCGTGAGCGTGCAAGGGCGCAGCCAGGACAGCACGCAGCTCCCGCCGCCTGAACGCCCGCCTGGCTTCCGCCTGCACACAGCTTCAGTGCCACTGCTGGCCCACAGTGCTGCACAGCACTGCCTGCTGCTCACTACGTGCTGCTCACTGCACACTGCACGCTGCTCACTACGTGCTGCTCACTGCCTGCTGCTCACTGCCTGCTGCTCACTGCGTGCTGCTCACTGCATGCTGCTTACTGCGCGCTGCTCTGCAGCAGCAAGATGCTCCTGGCCTGGGGGGGCGAATGCAGCGATCGCACCTTCTGAACTCTATGGGTCTGAGAACGTGGAATTAGCTATTCTGGGTAGCATAGAACAGTTACCACAGCAACAGGCTGCGGTTTGCATGTATATTTTCTTACAGAAGCAAAATTACTGACAGCTAATAAAAAACCGCCATGCTACAGGAAGTGCTTTGCATTGCCCGCTGGGCACAGCCGCGTCCTTCAAACTCCCCAATGGCGAGCGCTGGGCCCAGCCGCTAATCGGGTGCTGCACCCGGTGTGACGAGGCCAGGCCTGGAGCTGAGGGCTGTGGGTGGTGCCCTGCCCCACGCTCCCTTCCTGCACCAGGCCTGCATGACACAGATAAGGGCTGCACGGCCCACGGCTGCAGCCCTGCACGAGGAGAATGGCTGGCGCTCCTGCCACAGCACCACAGTGTTGAGGCTGCCCATAGAGGTGACCAGCAGCACCGTGGCCGCTGTGGCTGAGGCTGTGGAACCCTCTGGAAGCACCCGGCGCTCAACCTGGGGTGGAGACTGTAGGAGGGATGTCTGCCAGCGCCGGGCTGGGCAGCAGGCAGTGTGTGGGGAGGAGGAAGTGTTGCGTGGCTCCCACTGCGCTGTGTGAGGCCCTTTGGTGTGTGACGGGTGAGCGGCTGCAGGCTGTGCTGTCTGTGCCAGCCTGCATCCCGCCAGGGCTGTGCTCCCGGGTGATGGGGGGCAGCTGCAGCCTGGGCAGGCAGCGTGCAGGAAAAACATAGCAGGAAAAACATAGTTACCTGCTCATGCAAGAAGTACTGCTCTCCCTTCAGATGTAAGCAGCCTTTCCAGATGGGGCACTCAGAATTAAAGGCAGAACCAGAATGTGGCAAATGTTCCAAATCTTGTGCACCAAATTCAGCTGCTGATCAATAATAAATTCTGCACAAACTGCAAAGTTTGAACGATAAAGTAATTGGTTGGCTATTGTCTGGGTTTACAGAGTTTACAGTTATCTTTACTTTACATTCTCTTAACGCTCTCCTCCCATTTGTTCTTATGCCAACAGCACACTGCTGCAGGACTGCACTGCAAGCACTGGGAACTTTGAAAATGATTCTGTTTCTAAGCAAAAGTATTCATATGGATGTTCATCAGTTTCTGAGAATTTCAGATCTATAAGATCCACAGTACAAAATTAAGATCTATTTCCTGAAAGCTTGACTCAATTATTTCATGGCTGTTCTTTTAAAAGACTGCAAAGCCATTTAGGAATAGTCATCCTTCACTAGGCGGGTATGCTGCCTAAGGACGCTCCAGAGAAAGCATTGCTTTCCTTTGCAGGAAGACTGGGAAAGCCCTGCAGTCCTGGGCAGGGAGCACGGCACAGGGCTGGAGCTGAGCAGAGCATCGCCCTGGCTGAGAGCTCCCACGGCTCAGGGCTGCACCCATTGGGTCACGGACGGAGCTCCAGGGCTGTTCAGAGATGGAGGGATGCTGAAAGGCTGAGAAATACTGTGTAGATACACAGCTGGGAAACAATCGTGCTCTGATGAATGAGCAAAACAACTAATTAACTACTAATTAAAGATGAACTTGTTGGCACCTTGTACTTGGATCATGGTTTGCCTTTCTTTCATTTTCTATCCATCTGAAGTGCCATCAGCAGCAGACTGCCTGGGTAGATTGATGGCCACAGGCCATGCTTTCAATCTTGTTTCTTTCCTTGATGTTATTATTGGTTCCAAAGTGTTGTCCAAAGCCTGAAGACCTCCACGGGCCTTGTTCATCTGTTACTGAAATACTGAAGTGCCTGGGAGGGGCTTTCTTCTCTCAGAGCACAAATTATCCTCAGAGGGAATTTGCCGGAAGGAGGGCAGACAAAAACCCAGGAAAAATGTCACTATCTGGCTTCTGCATCCACCCTGAAACCAAATCTTCATTGCTTGGCAGCTCATCAATGCTTGCTGCGTGTTCCTCAGCTGAAGTCATAGTCCTGTGTTTGTGAGTTGTTGCTGTGGAGATGGAGGTGGCTGCACCACAACACGGAAATATTATTCCAGGCAGCAAAACAGTATGCAAAAGCAGAAGAACTGAACAAAATGCCTTTTTTTTTTCCTGCACAAATATCATTAGCAACTAATAACCCTCTTTAGAGAGAGCTGTGAACGTCTCTCTGAGCATCGTGTGCCGAGGGCTGTGCCTGCAGCCATGAGCACAGCTGTGTGGCAGACAGGTGCCTGTGCACACAGCACAGCAGCACACTGCTCAGCCATGCACAGCACAGCACAGCACAGCACAGCAGCACACTGCTCAGCCATGCACAGCACAGCACAGCACAGCAGCACACTGCTCAGCACAGCCATGCACTGCATGGCCAGCACCACACAGCAAGCTCTGCATCGCCTGCTTGGCCCCCTGCACCCACATGCTGGCCGTTGGCTGTGACTTGGTTTTTCCAGTCATTTTCCAAAATGCAAACACATCGAGATGTTCTACTCATAGTTCATTTGAAGAAGTTCTGAGGAGCATCTGAGGTGGCACAGCGGCCCACTGGGACTAAAGGAGCACATGATGACGTCACTTTGTAGAGCGGAGCAGGGCTGAGAGACCCAGAGATGCCATGGGCAAACTGCAGTTTTCCTGTTAAAGACAGAGAAAGTATTGGGATAGCAGCAGGCTTTGTGGAAGTAGGTATTCAGCAGGTGCCCATGGAACAGCTTACTGGTGACTGATGGCAAAAGCATGGTGTTCCATTGCTCCTGGTGTGCAAACAACCCTACGTCACTTCATTTTTGAGTCAGTAATAACATCAACATAACTGATCTCGCTTGTGTACATGCTTCTGTAGACTGGGAGGAAAGCGTACTTTCCTGTGCCATTTTCTCTATCTGTGTGGAAGTTTTTGTGTTCTCAATCACTAGCAGTCGTAATGCTCTATTATTAGAGCTGATATTTCTTATTTCCATTGTTTTCCTGAGCTTTGCTTCAGCTCTGTGCAGAAAAGCGGTGATTCTAACAGGGGCCAGGAGCATTTTGTTTGAACTGAATAAGGACACTTTGATTAATTTGGAAGCCATTATCCGAATCGAAGGAAATGTGGGAAACACATGGACAATCTGTGCTCCCCCCTGCTGGGAGAGAAGTCTCCTCTCTGTCCATTCTATCGAGTGCTTGCAGATAACAGCTCTGCCTTCCTGCCGTATATCTTGTCCAACAGATCCAGACTTGGGAACACCGTTCTCTTTCCCTATATGGGAACAGGTAGCAGGAGCCCTTGTCTGTTTCTAAAAAGTAGCAGTCATTAATAATAATGAATTGGGGCTGCAGAAATCTCCCTTGTCTCTTCTTGAACTGCTTAGTAAAGTTTTCAGTTTCCCATTAGGACTGTATAGCTGAAATGCACATCTTCATGCACCGAATTGAGCACGAACCCCTGGACTTGTTTCCCATCTCTCCCATCTGCCTTTCAGACGAGGCTCCCAGGCAGCGTGCAGTGCTGCAGTGCCAGCAGCTCCCAGTGCTGCCCACAGCCACCCCGCTGCCTTGGCCGCCACACTGCACCCCAGTTAATACCTGACTGCTGCTGGAGCGACGTTCTTCTCTCCAGATGTCTCTGTTCCGCACACAGCTTGCATTAACAGAGAGCTGCAGGTGATACATTTTAATCAGTGGATATGCAGCTCACTGCCTGGTCTCTTCTCCTTGCTGCACAAGACAGCAGCAGCAATGGGCCGTATGTAGAAGAGCATCTCTTGCTCTCCTGATCCCTTGTGCCTACAGTTATTTCAGTTCTCACTTGTCCGGAGTGTTACACTTGAGCTGTAGCAGTCTGGAGTGTGTATTTGGAACGAAGGAGATTGAGTCCAGCAGAACCCTGGCAGCAGCTCCAGTATGAGGGTAAATCGCCCCAAAACGGGCGGGGGGTGTTGCGTGGGAGATGGGTGGCCATGGGCAGGTAATTGGTGGGCGCTGTTCTGGGCCCGGAGCTCTGAGCAAACGGTGCATCCCCTCTGCCAGCCACCAGGTGCTGCCCGGGCAGATGCTGCAGCCAAGTGCTGAGCGGTTGTTTAACGCTGGGCGCAAGGCTTGAGCTGCTGTGCTGACAGAAGCTGTGAGCGCCGGCCTGTTTGCAAACTCCGGCATTTTGGCACTCAATCAAAGTATTTGCTTCCCAAGAGCATTTGATACAGCTGTGATCCAAAGGATCACATTTTAAAAGTATTTTGTTGCAAAACTGTCAAGTTGCTCAAGTGGAAGTACATGGCAGCTGCTCCTCCTCAAAGGACACAGCGATTTCAGGAATGGGACGGTTTAAGGGATCCCAGCTGTCGAGCCAAAGCACAACCTTCGCTTTTCCCCAGACCTGCCGCAGTCGCAGCAGCTGATTAACAGGAGCGATACTGTCTGGCTTTGCGGCTGAAATACGGACATCTGCTGAACGCGCCGGGTCAGTGCAGCGCCATCAGCAGCTGAGCTGGGAGAACTCAGCGATGGCACATAGCTGTGCTGCAGTGCTGACACGGCAGATGGCAGCTGAGGTGGGGCACAGTGCCTGTCCTGCCGTGGGGACAGGAACAGCCCCGCAGGGTCCGACTGCGCACGGATGTGAGCATGGGGTCACAGCAGCCAGCTGTGCTGCAATAATCACTTACAACGAGCATAGCATACGGGAATTGGTGCCCCACAATACCTCATGCAGACAGGCAGAGTGCTGCTTTCTCCTTTCTCACAGCTCGTCCAGCCGCATGCTGCCCTGCACACCACTCTGTGGTGGTTTGTTTCACACCCTCCTGTCAGCTCTGGTGAAAACAAATGTTGGTTCATTCCCAGTTTAGCATTTCGACACTGGGAGCCAACAAGGAAATGATGTTCCTCTCCTTTTATGGCTTTCTGCTCTGGCCTGACTAGAACAGGAGCATTTTGGCGATGGTGATGGATCTCTGTTGGACCATCTCGGAATAGCTGCAGGCAGAGCAGCCGGGGCTGCACACAGCACCTGCACAAACAGCAGCACATGCACACAAATTGTGTGCACACACAGCACCTGCACAAACAGCAGCACATGCACACAAATTGTGTGCACACACAACGCCTGCACAAACAGCAGCACATGCACACAAATTGTGTGCACACACAGCACCTGCACAAACAGCAGCATGTGCACACACAGTGCGTGCATGCACAGAGCAGAGCTCCTCATGCACACCACAGGCTCCCAGGGCCCTCCAAAGGCTCTGACTGCCACGTTTAGTGAACCCGGGAACAAACAGCCAGCCTGGCTGCCTCTGCCTGCACTCAGCAGGGCCGTGGGAGGCAGGGAGACAGGAGCACAGCTGCATGGAGCCAGCCAGGGACATGGTGTGGTTGAGCGTAGCCTCGTGCAGGGCACTGTGCTCCTTTTCTGTTTTCTGCACTTGTTTAAAAAGTAAATTGCAATCCGTGCTATAGAAAATGCTATGGTTTGGGGAGCTCTGGTGTCAGAGCATAGCCATAAACACGCCAACAGAAGTGGATGTTAGTTGGTGCTCTGGGTTTGGTGCTTTTCAGGGGAAACACATGAGGGAAGAACAGTGCAGTGTAAGGTCCATAAAAGGTATTTGTCTTATATGTGCATTTGACCAATGACATCATTTATTACAAGGAAAGGAAAAACGTGGCCAGTTTCCACTTCTGCACACTCCATCTCAGGGGTTGAGGGGCAGCCCAGCACCTCCAGAAACATGCCTGAGTTCCACTGGTCCCATATCCCTGTACTGGTGCTGCCGAGGGAGGTGCTGCCAAAATGCCCCTGTGCAGGCTGCAGCAGGCAACACAGAATCACAGAATCACGGAGGTTGGAAAAGACCTTCAAAAGATCATCCAGTCCAACCATCCACCTATCACCAATAGTACTCATTAAACCATGTCCCTCAACACAAAATCCAAATCCACGTTCCCACCGTGCCTATAAGGAGCAGAACTCACCCAGCAAAGCTCACATTCACAAGCTTGGGACATAATGAGGCATAGGGCGATAAATCCACAGCCCTGGGTTAATGATTATCTGACTCCTTAAACGTAAGCTAGAACTTCCAACCCCATATTTAAAGTTATGCTCCTTATAGCAGTACTACAAGGAGTAGTAGCTTTGTAAGTGCCAAGCACAGAAGAGCGTTACAGGAACCTGACTTTGGGTAAATTATCACTGGTTATTTTGTGGGTTTTTTGTTTGTTTTATTTTCTTAGCGAAGGGAGCACTCTGCACTGGGGCACAGTGCTGGGGAGGCAGTGGGGAAAGAAGAAGAGAGAAAGGAGAAGCAAAAAAAAGGAAGGTCAAGATCAACCGCTTTCACTGTAACTGAAAGCAGCATGTGGGAAAGAAAGGACACATCTGGGGTCAGTGAGAAGGGTGCTGAGGAGCAGGAGAGAGGTGCACAGCAGAGGGGATGGCAGGGGAGGGCTGCAGGATGGCAGAACGGTGCTGTGCTGCACAACAACACGTTTCCTTCACTGTTCCGCCCTGCTTGCTTTTGACCAAGCTACCTTTGCTCCCTGTAGGTCAGAAGCATTGCAGAACACATTGCAGGAGGTACCAGAGCACACGTACACTTCTGTCTCAGGAGAGAAAAGGACCCAGTGACAGAAAGACAAGGCACACACCCAGACAGCAGGGAGTCAAAGCAGATGCAGAGATGGCTGCTGAAACCAAAAACCTGCCTTAAAACATGAGTGAGATGTGAGCCCAGCACAAGAAATCAAGCACAATTATTGCATGCTATGAAGCACTGCTCAGAAAATGATTACTTTCCCTTATAACAGCATATGGTGTGATGCATTGAATCATTACAATGAGATGCAGCAGCGCTCAACTGAAGAAAGCTTTCTCTGAGCATTCCTAAAGGAAGCACACACCGGGCTGCTCCTGGCTGCACAGGCAGAGCCTGAGGGCACTTTGCTGAGCCAGTGACACAGAACTCCTCAGGACCCCACGTTTCACAGGGAGCAGGGAAACTGCTGTAAGAGCAGGGTAATTACAACCAAATGCATTCTCCTCTGTTTATTTCAGCACTGAAGGCAGCTCTGGTGCTCTCTCTTCCCTCAGTGTGCCGTGACAGCACTGTGCCCAGGGCTATCACCCTCCATCCAGAGGAACACAGAGCAGATGCTGGCCATGACAGTCCTGCAGAGCTCATTTCTGGCTCCTGAGGAGCCCACAGGCTTTCACACACTGGGAAATGATGAAGCAAAATAGAGGCACACAGAGCACCCGCACACATTCGGACCGCTGGGGCAGCTCCCCGCTGGGGAGCCCGGACACACACACAGCATTCATTCCGTCTGCACAGCTCAGCAGCTCAGCACAGCCCAGAGATTTCCACCAAAGCCTTTCATGCACCACACAGAGGTGCCACACACCCGCACAGCTCCGCACCAAGAGGCCCTGGGCACACAGTAGCCCCACACTGTTATTCAGCGTTGGGTTTAAGTTTCACCATTCCCAAACTTAGCTCCTCAGAGGTCATGAAAAATTTCCCACTTCTGACCTCAGTGTCAGCCAAGCCATCTGACACAGGTCATGGGGTGGGACTGCAAGCACAGCAAACTGACCAAAGGAGTGTGCAGATTGCACGTCCCCATGGACACCCGCTGACACTGCATGGCAGCACTGCTGGCAGCCAGCAGAGCGGTGGCTCAGGGGCTCCATTCCGTTGGGCCTCTGCCCACAGAGCTGAGCAGTGCAGGGCCGGGCTGAGAATCACCCATACCCAGTGCTCTGGGTACCCTCGTGCTTCATAGGACAGATTCTTTTTTAAGGAGATTACTCAGAATGAAAGAAAACCCGTGGAAACCAAGGCCCCATCCCCCCCGCCTCCATTCATCACAGCATCCTCCCACAGAGCTGTGACACCACGGCCGCCGGAGCTCCAGGGCAGTTCCCCACCATTTCCCAACACCCTTCCATGAGCCCACATGCCCACTCAACACAGTGTGACTTCCAGCCTCACCGCCTGCAGAGGAGCTCCTCGTGGCTGCACCATCCCCATGTGATAACATCACAGCGTGAGTGCTGAGATGTACGCCCTGCCATGTGCTGCAATAAGCAAAACCAGCGTCCTATGGGCAAATCAACATGGCCCCACAGAAAAAGGAAAAGCAGTCAATAAACAGTGTTCTCATCCAAATCCAGACAAATCACGAGAGGCACTGCGCTGATGGCTCAGTGCTTAGTACTGATTTGTGTGTTTCGATCCCACGTTTGCATTTACAGCCTAAATCCTTCTGAGCTCAGATTTCCTCACTCCCGGATGCATTCCCTTGCACTGACCACACACCGGTATGGCACAGCCCTCCCAGCACCTCCCACCATGGCCCGTGTTGTCCCAGCAGGAACGGGGCACTGGGTGCTGGTGGGGCTGCTGTGGGTGGAGTGCAGGTTCCAGCGGGGGGCAGGGACAGCCCTTCTGACAGCTTCCACAGGGAAGAAGCCTCTAAAATCTTACCTTTGTTAAGCACTGTGTTAAACGTCAGAGGAAGAAGCAGCAGCATTCAGCACCGTGTTCTGCATAGGGAAAAAAGCTCCAGCTCTTCAAGTAGTATTCAAGCAACGCATTCTTTCCTTCCCAAAAGGATACACTGAGGGCAACTTGAAACAAGAGCAGAGATAGAAATCCAGCTCTGCTCCCATGACCAGCTGCCATGAACCAGGACCAGCACGGAGCGGCGGCGGAGCGGAGCCGGGCAGTGCTGTGCTCACAGCCCATGGCTGCTCCTGCGAAGCACTCGTGGGTGGGCACAGCCCTGAACAGCTGCCTTCAGTGTGTAAGCCCGTGTGTGCTTTATGCTTTACAGCACGCTTCACATGCTGTCTCTGGGCCTTGGGGTACCATGGAGGTGATAAAACACGAAGAGCACTGGGCTGGTGGCGTACAGGCTTGCAAGGAGCAGAGTTCCTCCTGGGCCACAGGAACAGCGCTCAGATGAAATGGTGCTAGAAAGCAGGAACAAAATGCAGAGCAGCGGCGGTCAGGTGAGGGAACATCCCCACCTCCAACATTAATGGCTGAGCAGCAGAAAGCTGCCAGCAGTACAGCCCTGTTCCATTCTGTGTGTTATGGGATGTGAGGCAACAGCCCACAGATGTCCTTTCCAAAGGCTGTGCCCAGGTACACACAGGGAATGCATTTGGCTGCCACAACAATTTTATTTTATTTTATTTTATTTTATTTTATTTTATTTTATTTTAT